>NW_005842720.1:245262-289541 GCF_000455745.1 Alligator sinensis
CCGGCCCCGGCGGTGCGGAGGAGCGCGGGAGCAGCGTCTGGGCCGGGGAGGCGGGCGAGCTGCAGCGGAGGGCGTCGCAGAAGGAGCTGCGCCAGAGCTTCGCCCGCTCCAAGGCCATCCCGGTCAACCGCACCTACGACGAGCACGTGCATGGCCGGGCCCAGGAGCCGCTGAGCAGCATGAGGCGCCGCGCGCTGCTGCGCAAGGCCAGCTCCCTGCCGCCCACCACGGCGCACATCCTCAGCGCCCTGCTCGAGTCCCGCGTCAGCCTGCCCCAGTACCCGCCCAGCGCGCTGGACTACAAGCGCCACCTCAAGGAGCACAACGAGCGGCAGTTCTTCCTCGAGCTGGTCAAGGACGTCTCCAACGACCTGGACCTCACCAGCCTCAGCTACAAGATCCTCATCTTCGTTTGCCTGCTGGTGGACGCGGACCGCGGCTCCCTCTTCCTGGTGGAGGGCGCCGCGGCAGGCAAGAAGAGCCTGGTGTCCAAGGTCTTCGACGTGCATGCAGGGACCCCGCTGCTGCCCTGCTGCAGCACCGAGAACTGCAATGAGGTGCAGGTGCCCTGGGGCAAGGGCATCATCGGCTACGTGGCGGAGCACGGCGAGACAGTCAACATTCCCGATGCCTACCAGGTAGGCCTGCCCGCCCTGAGTGTGTGTGCAGAGACTTGCAAACTTGGTGCATGTCCTGCTGTGTCTGATGCCCTGCCCTTTACCACACAGGGAGCAGAGAAGGGTGATCCCCTCCCCCTTGCTGGCTCACCCCCATGCTGTGGGTCTGGATAGGCCTCTCTCTAGGGCTAAGAAGCTAAGTGGAAATCCCGGAGGCCTCTAGCTACTGAGCTCTTGATCAGATCCTTAGATCAATCACAAGGTCCTGGCTTGCCACTCTGTGGCAGGGCAGACCACTCAGCTACACTGTGCCTTCCTTCAGTTTTTGAATGGACCTCTTTTGCCTTGGTAATGCAGTGGTTCTCAATCTTTTTAGACTTGAAGCACCTCTGGATAGACTCTAGGAGCCCCTGGATAGACTCAAGGCACCCCTTGGAAAATGCCAGCTCTTAGTTTTTCACTTTTTTTGCCTACTGAAAAATAATGGAGCAGTTGTTTCTGTTGCTAAGAACTCAGAAAGACAACAACTGTGAATTTCTGTTTGAAGTCTCCAGGTTTGTCTTGTGGGTCATGTTTGTAAACCTGACGGCTAACATTGTATGGCACCCTTGAAAGGATCTCAAGGCACTCCAGGGGTCTGTAGCACCCTGGCTGAGAGTCACAGTGGTAGCATAAGAGTGATAGTGTAGCCATGACGGTCCAGAAATTATACAAGTGGCAAGCATTTCTTAGGGCGATATCTTTTATTGGACCAACTGGGTTGTTGGGATAGACTTGATGAAGAATATCTTGCATTCAAAAGCTTGTCTAAGTCTGTCCCAACAACCCAGTTGGTCCAATAAAAGATATCACCCTAAGAAATCCTTTCCTCTTTTGTTAGATGTAGTCTTCTCGCATCCAAAGCCTAAGAAATCATAGTAACGTATTGCAGCAACATTACGTCAGAGCAACATGACATGTTACCGCAATGTGATTATGTGTTGAGGGTTCTTCAAGCTGGATTTAGGAACTATGACTATTTCGTGAGCCAGGACCTCGTCTAGGAACTCTGACTGTTTCATAGACATAAGATTGTGGGTCTTTCTGATCTTCATTTAAACAAGATTTGGGGGAGCTGGCACAGCTGGCTTAAATGATTGTAAAAGGAGTACAACTAATGTTTTGTACCTTACAGGGATTTTTTAAGCTTTAATTCACATTTATAACATGCTTCAAAATCTTCTGATGAGAAATGGTATTAAAGTGAATATTATTTTTATTATTTCTCTCCAAGTTAACCTTCCCTGCCTATCAAACCAATCTAAAGATAAAGTGTTTTCAGGAAGTATCATATTTATTCAATTCTAGGACAGGGTTTCCCTCCCCCTCCCTCCCAGCACATTTAACGTGGTGGGGAAAAAGTATCTCCTTAGATTCACATATGAGGGTGGTGGTGGGGTAGGGGCAGGTGGCTGCTGTGGCTCAGGCTCCAGCCCCTACCTGAGGTTGAGGCCATAGCCACCTTCTCTCTTGCTCTCCCCTCTCTGCTACCTCTGCACCCCACCATCTCCCCCCCTGCAGCCTTTTCTCCCCCCCCAACAATTCCAGGCTTCACTCCTGTGCCTGCCCCTCTGCCTCCCCCCTTACCTTTGCTTCGTGCTAGCAGGCTCAGTTCACACTGCAGCCTGGAGTTCTGAGCATGGCCCCAGCCCAGCCAGGAAAAGTGGTAGAGGCTGGGCTTGGGACAGATTAGAATGGGGATGGAACAGAGGCTGGGGGAAGGGTGTAAGCAGAAGCTGGGGGGGGAAGGCACAAGCAGGGGCAAGCTGCCTGACCTCCGCATACCACCTGCCTCCCCACTGCAGCAGTGGGAGGAATGAATGAAAGATGACTCTCCAATAATTAGAATAATTGTAACAAATTGATAAATTGTCCATATATAGTATCTAATAATTGGGAGGGAAGGTCATCCTAAATTCAGGGTCATCTTAGATTTGAGTAACTGCGGTATATATTTTGATCTTTGCAAAATGTGCCCAATTTTGACTTTCTGGCATGTTTTTTAAAACCTTTCCTGGGGAATATGATAACGAATCCTGTCTCCTTTTACAAGGACTTTCTCCGTGGATTAATTTACTTTGAACACTAAACATGAAACCCTGGCTGCAGTGAAAGCAATTAAAAAAAAACAAACTTCCACTGATTTCAAAAGGGCTTGGATGCATCCTGGTTGTACTTAAGTACAAGGCAGCTTATTCATTTTATTAGATCAACATTCATTTCTCTCCTTCTCAGACCTATGTATTATCTTTAGCATTCGTTTTTGTGAGTTCCTATCAGAAATAAAAAGATATTTAGAAGCAAAGAATCACGTCACTTCAGCTTTCGTGCCTTACCTGTTATTTGTCTCATTTTTCATTTTTGCCACATGTAAAAACTGACTGTCACATTTAGGTCAGAGAAATACATAGCATTGATGTATCTGTCTCCACGATCAGAGACTTCAACATTTAACTACAGTACAATCTCACTATAACAACTCTGCTTATAACAAACCCTTGGTTTCAACAATCCCGACAGCAGGAACTGTTTTTTTTCCCCATTATTATGACAGCAAATTGATTAACTGTGTTAAAGCAAATACCTTTTTATGAAATTTTCTTCTAGTCCCATGGCAGTTCATTATATTAAGGTTGTACCCTGTAGCATGATAAACATTTTCCCAGTGTCTAACCTTGCCCTAAAATGACATAACACATAATAACAAAAATAGTTTATAGCACTGGCTAGTAAACCGTGCAGAGAAGACACTTGGACAGTTAAGAACTGAGTGTGGATTTGCTTTTAAATACAGGAAAGTCAAGATTAATTTTTGTGATTTGAATTGAACAATTATTTATCATTTGTCAAGTAACTAAGTATGCTAGGCAACTCATAAACCTAGGCTGAAAGAACTTCTGGCCCAGAGACTTTACAAGCTGAAGTGAAAGAATAGGCAGAGGTTAGAAGAAACGAAAGTGACTTAGGAAGCAAAATAACTGAAGCTAAGTGTTGCTCTCATCTTGTATGTTCTATAATTGTTTTTCTTCCTTCTCTCCATTATCTGTTTCCCAAAGCCATCTATTTCTGATCCAGCTCTACCATTTAAAGTGGTACCCGCTTCCTCTATCCATGTATCCCTCTCCTCTTTCCTTACCATTGACACTGGTTTGGATTTAAAAGGGATGCAACATGAGGAAAATAAAACTGAATATGTATTTCAGTCATTTTGAGCATGCATAGAATCTAAAAGGTAGTTTGCTGGTGTTAGGGCCTTTGCACTCATTACATATTCTGTTTTCCCTGTTCTTCAAAATGTTGGACAGCTCCATTTTCTTCTTTTGCAGGAGGTGAGAGTGCTACTGATGAGAAGATTTCCTAGGAGTGAAGGACTGAGTTCTTTTTTTAATCTTTCTCCTGTTCCTTTTTTTGGTTTTGTTTTGTTTTTTTGCTTACTGTAAAAATTCCCATTCAAATAATTTACTGTGGCTAGTTGGTTTGTTAGTGTGACGAGGAAGATCATGTGGCCGGTCACAGTGCTGGCCCACCCCTCTGTCTAGGGTAGTCCACCCTGTCTCTCCTGCCACGACTTGCTGTTCAATAATACAAGATGAAATAAGCAGGAGGCTGCCCATTTAATGCCCCGATGCCATGGGGTCTACACATGACTCTAACCCTGCCATCTGCAAGGCATGAGACACATGGAAAGTTACTAGTTGCTCTGGCCAGAGGCCAAGCCAAACTCTGTCCCTTGCTGGGCCTCTCACACACTACACATACATTCTGCCCCCTCTCACAGGGCCTATTTCATACTGCCCCTCACTGGGACAACCTACCCTGCTCCTCTTTAGCAGCCCCTTCGGGCCATCAGGCTTACCTACTTCCACTCTGGGCGATCCCCCCTCAGCCCTTTGGGTGCCTCCTGCAGCCTACTCTGTGGGTAACAGTTCTTGTACCTAACTCTAGGCCAACTCTAGCCACTAGCCCTTCACCAGGCACCAGGCTCTTCCTGCCCCCCTTTCTGGGGACATTCTCTACCCCTTCACTGAAGCTAACTTTATGCCCCCTTCCTGGGGCTTGGGGTTTTATATCCCCAGGGACTCGGGTGCCTTTCCCTTGGCGTGCCTGGCCCCGCTGTCTGTTCTATCACCACTGGGTAGTGGGGGCTAGGGTTATAAGGCACCCCTACCCACCTTTCCCTGGGGAGGCAACTGGCCTGGCATTTCTGGGGAGCTGCCCTGCCACAGGCAGCCCTACCAGGCCATCATTCCCCAGCAGAGTGCAGTTTCAAGTCATACCCAGGACCAGGAGCCTCCTGCCATCCCCATAGCTCCTGCCCTTAACTCCAAAGTGTTCTTGAGTAGTCACTCAGCTGGCTGTTGTTCTGTCAGCTGCCAACAACAGACTGCTTGGTCAGCTTTGAGGGCCTGAGCTAAAACAGAGTCCGCTTAGCCTCCTCCTCCAATCACAATGGCTCTCACTGGGTCATGTGACTGCCTCATCAGGGCTGGCCTGCACCTGCTGACTGCCTTGCTGCCACTCAAAGCCCTTAAAGTGACAGGCACCAAAGCTGCTCTGTCACAGTTGTTTGTGAAAGAAAATGAAGAAATGCAATCAAGGCTTTTCCATTAACCATCTGATTAATATTTATTTTGTATTGTTTCTTATGACTGGGTTCTATTTTCCACAGTGATCAGACTAAAATTTTATAACACACTTTTTTAAGTGTTAAAATTGCAAATCTGTGCTTAGTCATAGGTGGAAAAGATCTTGAGATCAGTTCCCTGCTTACTATTTTGGATTTATACTGGTGCAGTTCCATTGAATTCAGTGGCATTACTTTTGACTACTTTTCATGTGAGAAGAACTTCAGGTCCTTTGATCTTAATAAGGGTTTTGTTTGAGAATGGGTGTGGTTTCTCTTTTGTTTAACCTGTATGCTTGTGAGTTAGCACAGTTTACCTTCTTGTACCTGGCGCACACATGATCATTGTGTATCTGTGAGGAAAGAGTAGGCCTACTCAATTTAATATTGTCAAGAATAAAGAGCTCTAAAGAGTTTTGGTTATATGTCCATAGACAAGTGACAGATGTTCCATTTCAGGTGATTGTTAGCATTCACAATAGATTACTTTAAAAATTAATACAAATGTGATAGGATTTTTGTTAATGTTGCTAATAATGGTGCAGATTGACCACCTGTGAAGTGAAAATTTATAATTGGGTAGCATTATCAGTTGACAGATGGAGATGGAAAAAAAGGGATGATACTGTAAGTCTTTTGTATTTTGGGGAGAATGACAACTTTGAAGTTGCTCAGGTGTTTTCTTGTAAGAGATACGAGATGAACACCCACAGCTTAATTTAAAGTGTTTCAGAACATAAACCAAGGTGTTTATAAAGAAACAAAGATATTCTCCTTATACCATTCAACTGGGTTACAGAAAATATCCCACAATCATTTGGGAGGTTTATCCAACATCTTTTCCTCATCGGGCCTGATTAAATAAATATCAGCTGAAATCATGGGAAGTATTTCAGTTGACTTAGTGGAGATTGCTCTTATTATATACACAATATCTTTAACTACTACTTAAGTCAATGGGAGTTAAAAGTGATCATAGCCGTGTAAGTTTGAGGGTAATATTGTAAGCCACAGTCCTGCATCCTGCTGTGCCTATCCAGAGCTCTGTTAGTTCCACTAGTTTGTAAGGGACTTCCAGTAGTGTTTTCAAAGATGATATAATATTTTCACTGTAAATGCCCTTTTCTAAAAGAGGGAAAGTAACAAGAAATGAAATCAAGTAATAGGTGGGGGCTATATATGAATAATTCTGGTGGATATTACTGTTATTGGGTCAGACATTCAAATCCTTACTCATACAAGCAATCCCATTTATGTCAAGGAGTCTACATACATGTATAATGTTTTGTAAGATCATGACCAGAATTAACTATAAATTAATTTGAGGATTGAATAGTAATCAAGTTTTTAATATGAAATAATAAATAATTAACTGGCTCTGTAATTCCACAAGGCAAGTTGATTTATGATGTTTAACAAATATTAAACAAACATTTTATAGGTCAGCAGCAGCACAGAATGGCAAATTTTAGCATATGGTGAGTATGAGAATCCTGCTGACATACATTCTAGTTCTATGATATGATTTTTCTTCATTATGTTCCATTTTAAGACAAAGCATTAGTAATTAAAGCACAATATCATCTGTTTTGACTGGAAGCAAGACTTTAAAAGGTATATCAGCAGAAAAACTAAAGACAATTGTCAATTTTGAGCTATATCATTATGGATACAGGCGGCTGATAAAAAGTTTGTGCTAGTAAAAATTTTAAAACTTGCATGAAGATATTTTCAGTGCATATACATTCATTCTGTCAGTTTAGGATTCTAATCTTACCAACTTTACTGGTATCACTAAGTGGGACTTTTAGCCAGATTTAGTTTAAAACATATATGTCCCTTGGCCATTGACACTGGGATGGCTTGTATCAGTAAGATTGTTCTAGCAGTTTGTGTTTATTGGAGAATATTGCAATTAGAACAGAAAGTAGGTAACAATTTTTCATTCAAATTTCTTGGAACATCCTATATTCTTAACTACTTTGCTGTAAGATTGCCAAGTCTCCTAAATGAGAATGTTTTCAGAATCAGATTGTTTTAATCAGTAAGGAAATCAGGACCTAGTGCAGCAAGGTATTGAACTCAATTCTTGTTATCTTCCTTGAGAGTTAGGCATCTTACCACTTGATAACGACGATCAACAGCTTGCTTTATGCTGATAATGCGTTTGTTTATCAAAAAGTCCTCAGATTCAGCATACCTTTTCTTTAGGCAAGCACAGGAGAAACTGCAACTCACACTTCATTTATCTTAACTCTGGTTCTCTAGGCCTTCAAGCAATAACTGGGAAGTCTTGACTTGTCTCTCTAATAAAAACAAGGCAGAAAAAACCACAGGAAGAACTGCCATCTTAATATATCATGTGTATGAAGTTTTGCACTCAGCCATTACAGCAGTGATTCTCAGCCAGGGTGATGTGGCACCCCGGGGTACTGCCAGATTCTTTGATTCCTCAAGATGTGAAGGGGTGATGAACAGATAAGCACAGGCTCAGGCTTGTCCCTGCCAGGGTGACCCCCCACCTGCACTGCCCAGCCTATCTGCAAAGAGAGATATAAATTAGTTTTGAAATTGGGTGCCAGTCAGTTGACAAGTTATGGAGGGGTGCCTTGAGTCCAAAAAGAATGAGAACCACTGTATTAAGTTAACTAGTCCAGGGGCAGAACCAGAGTGGGTGCAGTTCACAATTACACCCTCCACCCCTTTTTGGACCATGGTGCAGAAGCAGTAGCTGAGGACTTTAATTCCCAGTGGGTAAGAATCCCCCCTCCCCGCTCCTCTCAGCTTGCCTTCCCTTGCCCTTCTTGCTCAGTGGCACCTCCCCTTCTTTCCCATTCTCCCCCTCCCCTGTCCACCACTGCCATTGTCCCTGGCTGATTGGGGGGATGGGAGGTCAGACCTCCAGAGCTGCTCCTATCCCATTCCAGCCAAGCTGTGCAGCGAGCCTAGATTTGCCTATGAATTAATGCATTATAAATATATAGACAGAGCAACAGAAGTGACATGAAAAATCATTTGCAATCCTTTAATCATTTTATTTAAAATGTTTCAGTTACTTTCAGCAATTTAAAGTTTCAGATAGGTGTTATCCCTTTTTCTCAGTTTTCCTGCTTTTCAGCCTTGATAACTGATTGTTTCAATCTTACTCTGACTTTGTACAGTAGCGGGGCGTGTTGGGATCCCAGGGATAGCTGTGACACCTCCCGCTGGCTCTGCAACCATGCCCTGTTCTGCCCCTAGAGCACCTTCCCTTCTCGCCCACCACACCTTGATGTAATAGTAATGATCATAGGGAGGCTGCCTACAGGCTTTCACATGGCCCCAATCCAACTGGATCCCTACTGGCCTTTACTGTTCCCAGGCCTCTTGCTGGGCCTCTCTATGGCTGTGCTGCTGCAGGGCAGCTAAAGCCTTAGGGACTAATTGTTGGCTTTAAAACCTCCCCTATACCATACCCCAAGCCTTGCAGTGTTACTGTAATGATGTTTGGCCCTTTAGGACACCAGGCCCCAGCCCCCTGTCTGGCTGCACCCCTTTCAGGCACCAGGTCCCTGGACCCTGTCTGAACCTGTAGCCTTACACTCTACCCACTGCAGGCTCAACAGCTACTTGTGCCTTGAGCCTGCCCCTGGCAGGGCTCAGTGGTTATTGCATGCCATTTGAGCACTAATGGGACCTGTGTGTACTGCACCTATGGTCCAAACTGAAACCATCAGCATAAAACTTTAACTCAAACCATAAACCCTTGGGCTATAACATAAACACCAAAAGGGGGAACAGCCCTCTGCCCCTTTAAGAGGGAAAACCTTCCTTCACCCCTTTGTGCTGACATACCTTCCAGCCTGGGGTCCTTGTGAGCTCCACCTGTCTCATGGCTCCTGCTGGCAGCAAAGCAGTCAGTCCAGCATCCCTGGATAGCTCTCTGTCACGGTGTGGGTCCAGTAGGATGGCCGTGATCTCCCCAAGGCCCCCTTACCGTGCCAAGTTGGCCCAATGGGCACCCTTGATCCTCGCCCGCCACGTCTTTGATGACAAAATATATATTTGGGATGACAAAATATATAATTGGGAGGCTGCCTTTCACGCCCTCTTGGTCACGGTTAGCTGTACACTTTGACCCCGTGCATTCCCGGACCCCTGGTAGGTCCTGCTCCAAGATAGATGGTACAACGGATGTTTCGGGGCACCGTAGCCTTATGGGCTATGCGTGGCTCCAACCATCCCTTTACCACGCCCCACACCTCGCCAATGGAATTGATGTTGTTCGGTTAGGGCCATGTTATAATTTGGCCCCCTTGTCCTCTCTGGGCCCTGTGCGGCCTTGTCTTGTTCTGTACCCTCTCTGGCGCGCGGGCTCTCCGCAGCCCTGGTCTCACCCTGTGCCCTCTCTGGCGCTTGTCAATGCCGCCCTCTCTCTGAGGCTCCTCACTGCCCCCTTCCCTGGGGCTTCCCAAATGCTGCCCCCTTCCCTGGGGCTCACCATGCCCGCACTGGGACTTCTCATAAATGCCCCCCTCTCTGGGGCTTCTCAACTGCCCCCTTTCTGGGGTTGGGGTCAGTGCACCCCAAATGCTGCACCCTTGCTGGCGCTGGGGTCCCCACACTGCTGTGGGTCTCCTACGAGGCTTCCTCCGTCCCCTGATAGCCTCACCCAAACCACTGGTTTTAAACAGTAAACAAAACACAAGCCCCTTGGCTATAACATAAACTGAAGCCGCCCGGCTAAAACAATGTTACTCAAACCACCCCAGGGATGCTCCATCCTTTACCCGGCTCGGGGCTGTACCTGCGGTCAGGCCTGTCCTCTCAGCTTGCTCAGGGACAGCTCTTTCCCCCCCGCTCTCCCCCGGCTGCTGGCAGGGAACTGCTCCCCTGGCCTCAGCCCCTAGGGTTTATAAGGGAGCCAGGCCCTGCCCCTTTCAGTCAGCTGACCGCTAGCAGGTGTGGGTCCGTCGCTAACTCCATTTTTGCCCTAGTGACCAACAGCTGGGCTCCTTCCTCACTGCTAGGGCTCCTTCCCTACCAGTTTCCCGTCTTTAGGAGCAGGGCACCTTAGTGCTCTGCGACACTCTCCTGGACAGGAGCTCCTAACCCTGTGGCTGGCAGGACTAGGTCCCCTGACTGGCTCAGGTTATGGGCTTATATAGCTCCAGCCTGAGCCTTCTTCCAATCATGTGAGCCTCTCCTTAGCTCCCTGCCCCACCTGCCAGCAGCCTGTGTGTGTGCTAGCTCCTTTAAAGTGCCCTGCTTCAGTCAGTAAATAAAGCAGTATTTTAAATTATAATGTTATAGGAAACATTAAACTGTGTTTTGTATAAAAAGATACTACTTTAGCTGGGGAGGTAATTTGATAGCAACTTAACTTCTTCCTCGGATCAGTGGGAACAGAGAATTTTCTTAGATGGAGAGATCCATAGATCCAAAATTGGTGAAAATTATACTCTGTTTTTCATAGTGTTAGTTTTCATAGATTCATAGATTCATAGTTATTCAATAGATTCAATAGTTATTTTAAGGAACATGGTCTTATAGTAAAAAACAGAAGTTAGAATGGAACTGATCATTTAGAGGTGATTTTTCAATAAGGTGGGAGCAAAAAAGAGGAATAAGCCTATCAGAAGAGAATCATACAAGGACCATTTCAATTGTATGTTTTGTAATCTGATGGGGTAACAGCATAAATAAAACCAGGAAACAAACATGACATTTTTTCCAACAGAAGCAAATCTTTATAGAAGTGAATAAAAACAAGTTAACAAAATTAAATCTAAGTAGAACAAAAACAAACAATGTTCTGTTTCCTCCTTTCCAAATTGCCCCCAAACTCAGCAAACCCAAGTATCTGTAGGCTGGAGTTTTTAAAAAGTCATTAAAACCTCCGTGGGTATTGTCTCCCTATCAGAACTCTTTTCTGAGTGATTTTCAGCAGGCATTCTAAGAGGCTTTTCTCTCTGAACACTTGCTACTAGGTAAGGGAAAAAGAAATCAGAGAATTCTTGTTGCTTACTGGAAACGTGTTATTGCTTTGCAATTTGTCACAGTTCTGCGCGTTTCTTTATGATGTACAGATCCTGACAATATGAATGTGCATGGATTACGGTTTTTGGCATCACACAGTAGTATTACAAAGGCTCACACTTGTTTGTATAAGCCTTACAGGCTGGGATTCCCTTGTTGGAAAGACCAGCTGGATGAAGGAAGGTCAGGGACAGACCTTTTCTTCTGTCTCTGACAGAAGAAAACAGAGCTGTTCTCTGTTATGAAGGTAACTTAGTTATCAGTATTAATACTATGCCTCTTGCAACTTCAAAGAGCGTTAAATCATTGACAGCAGAGATCCTGGGAGGTGCAATTCAATGTGAGAGAAACATTTGAAGAATTATTTAATTCAGCATCTCTTGAGAAGCAAACACCAGCTGGTAGTGTTGTATTCATTTTAGTACTAGCCAATTGCAATCCTCTCTCTAAGGACAGAATGATATTTATTAAAGAGCAAGGATCATAAAACACGGCAAACATGAGTATAAGAAAGTCATCAAATACATGAAATACAGAAAAAAATTAAATAAGACAATTTTGCAGCATGTTAAACATCAGTAGAGAGGACAGAAGGAAATGGTGGGGGAGAATTAAAATCGTAGAGGAATATGATATTGCTTTCATGTGCAGTTGCACATATACACATTACTATATTTTCCAGATCAAAAAATTATTTTGTTTTAAAATGAAATTAAGGCTGAGAGTATAAATCTGTAATGTAATGATAAAAAACCCATTGTAGTCATTGAAGAGATTTTGTAACTATCATAAATTAAAAGTTACAGGCCCATGAAACTCAGATGTAAATTTAAAATATTCTAAAATTCAAGCAAGTAAATGAACAGTTAAGACATCTCAGCAGTCTTAACTGTACCATATATTGGTGCTGTACAATACCCATTTAATTCTGTTTAAGGCATTTAACTATCCATCATTACAGATTAGAGTAAACTGATTTTTAGAGCTACATTAGGGATTTTTTCATATACTTTCTTCCCTTCTGATGTCACTACAAGACAGGGTGGAGTATGGATGGATGTCTCAACCATGTGTTTCCATACCAGTTTTAAAAACACTGAATAACAACTATTCCAGTGGACATGAATGCAAATTATGGGTAGTCCGCATCTGTGAAAATCAGATATATAAATTTTGTCGTGAATCAGAGCAGCCGCCAGCAGCTTGTCTGACTCACACACCAGAGTGTTTACATTTCGAACTCGGCAGGCGGGTAATTGATGGATGGAGTGGAATTAACCAGGCACAGACATGTGTAGGTTACAGGAGTTTGTTTACTTACATCGCCTAGATAGTGATGACGATGCAGGCGAGCCTTTGTTCCGTTACAGCTTCGGTTACAGAGTTGAGTACACGCATATAGCTTCGGTTACAGAGTTGAATACATGCACGCAGTCAGGTTACACCGGGATAATGACGGACGTGGCGCCGGAACGAACGGTCCGGCTTGCAAGACTTTCTACGTCAATATTTTATGCTGACGGGGATGATTGATTGGGGATTGATCAAGTCCCCAACTCTCTGGTGACAAGCACAGGTGTTTCCTGTGAGATCCCCAGAGTTCTCCGACTTGAGCGGAAACCGTTAAACTATTTATAGGCAGAGGTGTTTGACATAGATACCCAATCATGAACCGTTATATGGAATCTTTAATTTTTTGGCAAGCAGCAGCTCTTTGTCTCTTCAAGTTACAAGGTAGTGGGTTAGGTTTCTCTACCTGTTACGTGTGTGCTACGTGTGAGGAGCTTATGCTTATTTTTTTGACCAATTATATATAGTTTCCCCTCGCTTTTTATTTCAGCTGACCAATTATCTACAGTACTCCGGTCGCGTTTTGTTTCAAGGAATTTCTTGGCAGGGAAGTTTTTTTTGTTTGTTTGTTTGTTTTAACCCTTAATCGTCAAATGAAGATGATTTGAATGGTATCTCTTGCTTAGTGGCATGGGCACAATTTAACTGGGTTGTGACAAATTTCTTTCAATTTTTACATTCACCTTTCTTTTATTATGCTGCAGAATTGTTTCAGTTAATTTGTTCTTTACATGAATAAATACATATATGTACACATAACAAGTGTGAAATACAAGTGAGTAAAGAAATCAGAATCAAAATAAAATAAAAATCAAAATTAAGAAATTAGAGAACTCATGAATATTGAATGCCAATGTTCCTTAAAGTAAGGAAGCATAAAAGTCAGTAATAGGAATTCAGAGGAGAAGCTAGCACTGATAGTTGAAATAACAGGTCACCAAAGATCTGGAATAAGAAAGATAATGCAGAGATTTGTTAGTCCCAAATTTGCTAATCCCGTAAATTTATTAATATGTCCAACAGAAATATAGCCTTAAAGATGGTGATTCCTTAGAAAAAATAGCACTATTTAAAAATTGACACTCAGAAAAACTCATATGATAATAGGAATTTGCTTTGAGAAGGTGACTTGACTTCTGATTCTGAGAACCAGCAGCTTCGTTCTGTATTTCTCAGTCTATGAAGAATCCTGGTACAAGAATAAGGACTAAGAACTGTAGAATTGCAGTTGGAACAATTTTCTTGTCACTTGATATTTGTCTGCTCCTTAAAGTTGTTATTAGCTTTTGGTTTTCTATGGTGATTGGACGGTTAATTCTATAATTTTTAGTTGCATGCCATTGTGTATATAATATATTCCCCGTGAAACTTCTGGTGAAATTACCACCTCAATATCATTTTAAGTGTGTGTGTGTGTGTGTGGTGGGATGGGTATGTATGTGTGTGTGTAAAAGGACCAGGTGTACAAATTAACTCACTTATTAGCTTTATTTTTATTTTATAGTAGTATTATATAATTAACCATTACAAATATAAATGTCTCAAACTAAGTCAGGTGCTCTCTTTTTTTAGAAGAGGAGGATTGTGTCCAAATACACCACCATATAATAATCAGTCTAATTGTAGCTCAACAATATACAATGCCTCATTGCAACTGAAATGCCGGGAGTTTGTTCACAACATTTAATAACATACAGTGAATTTGTTAACAACGTTATCTCTTATTACCCAGGGATATTACCAAGGGTATCAGAACTCTAAGATCTTGATCATACAAACATTTTAAAATGTGCAGTTTTTAAAAAGTGATTTAAAAAAGTCTATTCACCCTTTTGGGCCAAACATGTAATGTTATTCACATGAGTAAGCATTTGTGGAATCTAGACTTAAACCTGTAAAAAAAATCCACTGAAGTCCATGGGAGTTTGGGCACCTCTTTGACCTGAAGATGTATCAGTTCTGAAGCCATTCAGTATTTTGTACATTGATGGGCTGACATCTAAAAATAAATGTGGAGAAGAGGAACATACAGAATTTCATTGAATTATAGACAGTAGGGCTGGAAAGGACCTCAGGAGGTCATCTAGTTCAACCCCCTGCTTAAGACACAATCATCCCTGTCTAAAACATCCTAGACAAGGCAATCTGCTCTTGAAAACTTTGGGAACAAACAGTCACACACAACTACCGGGCATAGTTCAGAAACAACAAACATAATAATAAATATTAAAATGTGAAGATAAGGACTTCAGATCATTGCTCTAATAACAACAAACATAACCTTTAACTGGCCACAGGTGAGCAAGGGGACCAGGTCACTATCAATGTCCTGTCACTGAAAAAACAAGAGGTAGTTTCCTAAAATACCTAAAATACATTCAACAGATTTTAGGAAGATGACCATCCCCATACTGCAGAGGAAGGTGAAAACTCCTAAGTTTGTGCCAATTTAAAGTTTTTCCTGATATGTAATCTAAATCTATTTGTTGCAATGTGAAGTCAGTGCTTCAATCTTATAGTCTTTCGTGGAGGAGAACAATTGTTTGAGGCAAATCCCTTCCTGTTGGTGAATGACCGGCTCTCCTGGGATGGGGATAGGACTGGGATGTGTGTGCTGTCTAGTGTACCCACACAGTTAGGGAATCCCATGGCCCTGAAGCCTTCAACAACTTCCCAGGAGCTATGGAGGCAGATGAACATGTTCACCACAATGTCCTGCAGCAGCTGGCATACCTCATGTACCACCACCCTAGCCATGCAGGAAGCCATGCTGAGCTGGCTCCTGATGATGTGGAGGCTGGTGGGGGTGGCCTGTTTTGCAGTGGCGATGCGTAGGGGATGCACGGGAGTGCACGTGCACCCTGAGAGCGCTGGTGCACCACCTGACAGGCCGCACTCCCCACATAGGTGATGGGCAGGGGGGGCAGGCAGAGTGCTGGTGCTCTTCCTGCGAGTGCCGGCCAGGGAATGAGAGTGCCACAGCCACTTCCAGGAGTGCCGCAGCCATTTTCGGGAGCTCTGCTTCCCATTCTGCATGATTGGCTGTGGAGTAACACCTCCCCACCCCCATCAGCGAGACCTCTGGTCAGCGAGATTAGCTGTGGGGGGTCGCTGGTGGGGGCACGTGCCCCCCCGACTAAGGTGGCACCAGTTGCCCATGCAGTTTCATGATGGCTATGGCCACCCTCTTTTCTGGTGTGATGTGGTGATGCATGACATTCTCCTGGCAATCAATGTGCAGCAACAGTAGCGAGACTGTGGAAAAATTAGGGATGCACCGATAGAGGTTTTTGGGGGCGATACCGATATCCAATTTTTAAGGAGGCATATTGGCCAATACCAATCCGATTTCCGATATAGCGTGGAGAGCTGTCTCCAGCTGGTAGATCCGTTGTGGAAGGGGAGGGGAGCAGATCAACCCCCTCCTGCAATGAGGGAGGAGGCAGGGGCAGTCACTGCCCAGCTGGGTCAGGGCACAGGGCGGAGGCACAGCTCATGGGGGGGGGTGGCTCCTACCGCTGCTTGCACCCCAGGAGCGTGGGGTGGGGGTGAATGTGCCCCTGGATCTGTGCAGGGTGAGCAGGTGGGCTGCAGCTGCAGACTGGAGCTGGGCTCTTCTCGCCCGGGGCTCAGAGCGGGGGCTATGGAGGGGGCTGCAGCCACCCCAAATTTTGCCATAGCTCCCTCCCAGTGCCACTGCTGCTGCTGCATATCCAGCACAGCTGCAGCTCTTCCTGGCTCAACCCCAGCCTCCCCCCACATGCTGGGAAGAGCCAGGGCTGTGCCAAGTGCACAGCAGCAGTGGTGCTGGGAGGGAGCTGTTCCCCCCCCATGAGCCACGCCTCCATCCCGCGCCCCACATGGGGGGAAGTGGGAGTAGAGCTAGGAAGAGCCAGAGTTGCACCAGGTGCGCAGCAGCACTGGGAGGGAGCTATGGTGAAATGTGAGGTGGCTGCAGCCCCCTCCATAGCCCCCACTCCAAGCCCAGCCCCCGGCAAGAAGAGCCCCAGCCTGCCCGCTTGCCCTGCGCAGATCTGGGAGGCAACATGCCCCCATCCTTCTGGGGTGCAAGCAGTGGAAGGAGCTACCCCCCCCCCACAAGCTGCACCTCCATCCCATGTCCCACTACTCCAGAGCTGGGCAGCACCTGCCACTGCCCCCTCCCTCCCTTACTGTGTTGATTTACCCCCACCCCATGCCTCTTCCCTCCCTCCTCCCCTTCCACCACACCAGACTTACCACCTGGAAGCAGCTCTCCATGCTGCAGACTGTGCTCCTCATTGCCTGAGTGCGTGCGCACACTGGCATTTATTGGCCCCATCGGGCCGATTTCTGATGAAGCCAATTTTCTTTATATCGGTACTAATCTGATATCAGATCAATGTATTGGTACTGATCTGATATCAGACTGATGTATTGGTGCATGAGTCCCTGCTCATGCAGAAGGTCTCGAGCCACTGCTGATTATCCCAAGTCAACAGTACAATGCTTTCCCACCAGTCAGAGCTCCTAGCGTGTGTCCAGACCTTGTGATGGTTGCTCTGTAGGCTGATCCACAGAACCCTTTCAGCTGCGAGATCCATGGCTCGAGAGCCTCTTGGCTCATAAACTCCAGCTGATGGCCCATTGCCTGGTATAACAAAGCATGTGAAGCTGCTACCCTGCACTGGCGGCTCTGTAGAAGGGATAGCATAGTCTGCATTGTGTTCAATAGCAGCATCTCTGCATTATCGAGTGCCTCCATTCTCCAGTTGGACACCTGCAGGGCATCCAACAGCTTCTGATTCTCCTTGGATATTCCATCAGGAATCAGCAAATCCATTTTGTTTTGCAGAAAACAACTCTTTTGCTCAAAGCTTGTGTTAAGGGGGTTCACTAGGTAGGGCTTTTGAACAGAGTTATTAGCATTATAAAAGACATGCTTTTTAAATTTCTATTCCTACACAGCTCAGGTTCCTGTGATGGCCGCTCATGTAAAAATGTGGGGTATCCGATGGCCCTGGAAACCTGTCATTGATCCAGGGCTGCAGATAATAGCCTATTAGTGGAACAATGACTAGACCAGCCACAAAGCATCACCCCAGCAAGCACCTCTAAATAGGAAGCTAGGGAAGAAAGGTGGGTCTGAGGTTCGTGTGCCCCTTTTTTGAATAGGTCTCACTAGCACATCAACAGTTATGCCAGAATTGAGGAGCCAAAAGCAACAAGTAAAATCAAAGTCACAAATATCTAAAATCTCCCAACACCCAGTTTTTGATGACACATGTTCAGTGGAAAAAAAGCAGGTGCTGAAATGAATACTAAAATGGCCGAGCCCCAATTTAAGGCTTGGTGAATAGCAAGACATGAGCCTTGACAGCTTTAACAACCCTGCTCTTTACATTTTAATTCCTGCACATCCCAGGGAGAAGGGGGGGAGTGTGCTTGAAGGGACAGCAGAAATTCCTTTAATTCAAGCTGCATTGCAAGCTGCCAGACACTGAATTTTGGGTGTTTGTGCCAGCGAGCCATTAAGAATGATTGTTTTGGACAGTGGGGCATCTGGGAGACAATTTGGGGCTGGCTATGATTTGCAAAGGTGTTCTGTTAGGAAGGGTAACATGAGCAGATTTGCTTGAGTGCCAGTACTGAGACACAGTTCGCATCTATATAGGTATGCGTATGTGGCAAGTCAGAAGTGCACAAAAAGGTTCCATACACATATCTATATAACTGCTCTCAGCTGTGTGCAGAAAACATCTGGCGACTCTGGTCAGAGCGCAGTGACTCCTCTATCAGTGACTCATTTTGGCCCCGAAAATATACTTGATGGAGGCACAAAAGAACAAGCAATGTCTGCCAGGCTTGGAGCAGCAGCTAGATACATTTCAAAGCTGTGGCCCCAACTGGGCCCGGGAAGAACTGGACTATTTGATTGATATTTGGGAGGAACGATAGGTTCTGGTGCAGCTGGAAAATCCATGAAATAAGTCTATGCGTCCATTGCTGAGCAAATGAAGGAGTGCAGCCACAACCGTGACTGGGTCCCATGCTGCAGCAAGATGAAGGCCCTGAAATGTGCTTTCCACTGGACCAAGGACCAGCATTTTCATTCGGAGTGCAGGATGCACATTAGCTCCATACTATGATAAATTGTCCTGCATTCTGGCAAAGGATGCAAGAGATGCTTGCCTCTGATCCTTCGGCACAGCGGGGCTGCAGGATGCCACAGAGTCATCTACCATACAAGATGCCACAGACTGTCTTGCCACTGTAACGAGCAGTGTGATATGCACTACACAGCCTTCAGGTCACCAGTCAGAGGCAGGGGGCAAGTGCTACAGAACACAGAGAACCAAGATGAAGTTGTCTTGACAATGATCTCAATCTCCCCAACCTCTTTCCTGCGTATCCCAGAAGAGGAGGATGCATCAGATTCCATGATGATACTGACCTCAGATTTGTTTGTCATGCCAGAAACTCCAGAGACCCAAAGATCTGTGTCGGTGTCCAAGATGCCCAAGGTTCCTGGGGACTTGTAAGTTACAGGGAAGGAGTAATAGATTGGTTTGGGCAGCTAGGGCTTATGTGGACCTAGCTTCACTTTTGCACCAGGGTCAAGCGTGGTGATGTGGGAGGGAGGGTGTTAACACTGTAAGTGGCAAATATGTCTGCTGCTTGCAGTCCCGCGATATTTCGTGTACAGGAGGGTGGATGTGCTGGACTGTCTAAGTTGTTTGGGGGTGGGGGAAGTGTTAGTTCATTTAGCATCAGGAATTTGTGTTGCTGAGAGATGTACAATGATCTTCTTAATGGACTGGGGAGACATCTGGGTTCCTGCATAGTCATCCTTTGCGGGTGGCTGTGTTAATTCACCAAGTGGCAGGAATAATGCCTTGTGATCACCAATAGTCAGTTCAGTACAGGGAGTGGGGATAAGACCATCAGCACTTTTTTTTTTTCAAATTCCTGTTACCAGCTACCACATCCACTGAAATTTTGGGACATGTGCCTGAAGCATGGACACCAGCATGGACCAGAGCTGAGCAATGTATGAACACCACTACCAGCAGTGACCATCAAAAGAAATCATGATGGAGGCTTTTGTGGCAGCCTTTGAATCGCATGGTCCATGGATGATTGGCAGGACAAACTCCGGGAGGTGTACTGAAAGGTTGAAGAGTGAGAGGCAGCAGCTCAGTAGGACATCATGGACATCACAGTAAAATTCCTTGACCTGACCAATAAGTGCTGTGAGAACATCGCTCCTTAAATGCATGACTCCAGCCCCCATTCCTGAGTTGACCCCAACCCCCCCGGGACCACCCATGTGACAATCACTATGTTTACTCCTAACTGTGAGCTGACCCCCATAGAGATCCCTATCTGTGATCAGCCCCCCATAGCGAGAACCTCAGGGACAGCCAGTGTGCCTATGAGTAAGGGGCGCCCCTACTCTAGCAGGACAAAGAGAGCACCACAATGCTTTAGGGATGAAGGGGAGGGTGAGGCAGAGGGGGTGGTGGGGGAAGAAGAGCCAATGACAGGTGGTGGGTTTTTAGCTGTTAGTGTTGTGCTGATGCTTCTGTAGCAAATCAGGGGGGTGGGTATTGTGCTCCTGTGTTATTTCTGTTGTGCGTTGGTTTACTGACAATCTAATAAATGCTTTGGTGAAATTAAAATGAATTTTCATCCATGCCTGTCTGCTGACAGGGGAAGGGTTGTAATGGCATGGCCTGCTCGCACTTTCCCGGGCCCCAGGTTCCCCCTCCCTCAGCATGCAGAGAGGTGGGACACAGTTCAAACTTTTATTAAGAAGCCCATATCCCCACAGCTGGGTGACACAGGCCTCGCATGCTGCGGAAGGCATCATTGCTGGCGGCAATATCCTCCTCAGCAGTGGCGGGCAGCGATGTATAGCACTGTGACAGGTAGCCCTCCAGGTGGTGGCAGAGGTTGTTGGGCAGCCAGCTTGCCCCCCAACCTGTCGTAGATCAGAGTCCTGAATCAGAACCGTAGGTATCAGCGGGATCAGCAACAGCAAGGTGTAGTGGCTTGGGCGCCCCTCCGCCTGTATAAACAGCTCATTGCACACCACCTGGGGAACACACAGCAAGGGCATGCTCGGGGGATGGTGGTGGCACGGGGGGTGGTCCCCTGGCTCCTCCTTTGAGAGGCAGGGGCATGGGAGGGTGGGGGCATGGCCAACCCCTTGTCCCAGTTGTCTGGGAACCCTGTGTGCCCCAAGTCTGGGCACTGTGGGCTGGGCAGCAGTGCAGCAGCAGAGCAGCTGGCCTACAGGGAGAGAGCAGGGGGCAGTGGGGTCTGGAGCTGCGGCAGCAGGTGCTGCAAGCAGCCTGGCTTGGCCAACCTGGGGAAGGGGGCAGGGAAGGCAGGGTACCTGCATCCAGTGGGCTGCTGGTCCCAGAGGAGTGAGCAAGGCCGGGGAGCTCAGCTGGCAGCCACCTGGACACCACCCTACCCAAACAGCTTACCATGTTACCTGGGCATCTGCACGCATCTGACTTCCAATCCGAGGCCAGGCAGCACAGGGCCTCTGGAGCAGAGCATCTTATCTTTGCAATGTTGCAAACTGGCACAAAAGGCTTACATCTCTTGCCTCTGCAAGGCCAAAATCTGTATGTGGAGGAGAGGCTGCAGGCATCTATGGGAGTGCCACCTCAGGGTCACTGCCACCTGCTGCTGGAGCCATGGGACAAGACTGGACCCTCCTGCTCCAGCTTTGAGCCCATAAAATTTCTTCCGAGCTCATAGGAATCAGAACTTGTGGTAGGCGTGATATCTTTTATTAGACTAACTAGATTTTTGGGGAAAAAAATCTTTATTTGCAAACTTTCGGGCACAAGCACCCTTCTTCAGGCATAGGAAAAAAGATTGTAAAAGTTCTCCTAGGTAGAAATGAAAATTCATATTTCATAGGAGAGTTGAAGGTGCGGTAAAATCTCCTGTTTGGAACAGTTCATTTTATGCAGATTAGGCTCAGAGAAAATTTGGAATAGTCTGTCTATCTCAAAGTTATTTGGTGGCAAGCAGGATGTAGAGTCATATTTCCTTTTGGTTATGATTCATATTTCACAGAAGAGTAAAATGATGGAATACTCTTCTGGGCAGGAATTTTTTATGTGATGAAGTATCTCTGGGCTCTGTGATAATGCAAATTACCTCAAACAAAGGCAGGCGCAGGGTCTCAGGTTTCAGGTGGTAAAACTTGCTTCCTTCTTGTAAAATTAAGAAGATTTCATTAAAAAAATTATGAAGATTTCATTGCAAAAATCTAGTTGGTCTAATAAAAGATATCACTTCTACCATGAGCTCTGATTCCCCAGGGCTTCACATATCAGCTGAGAATGTTGAGCTGTGCAGTCTATCCTCCTCAGAGGAAGTGAAAGGTGACATGACTGGGACCCTGCTGCTATCTTCTCCACTGGATTTCCCACGACCTGCAGTGCTGGTTGGCAACACCTCACCAGGCAAGGATGTCCTGGAGGCCTCTGTCCCTTTGCATTCATGTTAATCCAGTACCTCTATTAGTGGATAGAGGTATCTGTAGCAGGCCACATCCTGCAGTGGGGAGCCCTGCTACTGTGCTCTAGCGACATCCCTGCAGAAGGTAGCCCACAGCATCTTTGCCTTGACTTGATACAGGAGCGGGATCCAGTTGTGCCCCTGTTCTGCCATTCTCCTTGCAACATCAAGGTAGATGTGCCAGTTGGCTACTCTGATTCTGTAGGCAGAATTCTGAAAGTGAGAAGATTCAAAGGTAAGGTACATTTTCAGACTGTATACAATCAAGGCCTGATGCAGGCAACTTGTGGTACATTGGGTCATGTGGCTCGTGCACCTGTGGCCTTACCCACGCTGGATCCAACCCCACATTTAAAAGTATAGGCTGTGGAATAACCCATTTGTAGAGTGCCTGCTTGGGTAATTTGGCAGGTGGGGGCCAGGCTTGTGGTCTGTGCATCTCCTCTCTAGCTACCTGTGGGATCCTCTACTGGGCTTGTGCTTAGAGAAAGGAATTTGGGAGATAAGGCCTTACTGCCATGACTTCATCCTGCTCACAGCAGTTTTTCCAAGCTGTGGGCCTTCTCAAGCAGATCTGTTACTTATTCCCTTGGTCACACTTTCAAGATTGGTAACAACCTTAAGGGCTAGAAATATCCCTTTTTGTCCTGAATGGTGAGATTGTGATATAATCTCATGATTCAGGAAGTGTAACCACAGGTCTGAAATGCCCGTTTGCTAATTTGGTCCTGTGTATACCATAAGAACACCTAGTTGTCTGAAAGTATCTTACATATTTCTAATATGTGAGACTAGATAAGACAGAGAGCAGTTGTACTATAATGTTGTTGCTGCAGCAGCTAAATAATTGGTGTTTGGATTGATAAATCAAGTCTTATTTCCTTTTTTTCTCTAATTGACCATCACATTTTACAGGGCAGTACTTTCCCCAAAGAGGAATTTACGATCAATAAAACAGTTGCAGACAAGAGGTGCTTTGCCCTCTAGGTTGTTCCTTAAATATAGTTTTCTAAGTGTTTACAATAATTGTTTTTCCACATCTGGAAATGTATAGTTCACTAAAGGGTTAAAAAAAAGACAGGATTTTATCAATATTCTCTTCTCTACCCCATCCCTCCACCCCCATAAATTGCATTTTATAATTCCTGTGTGTTTTATTAAATGACACAATCAGTGCAATTTGTAATCATAGTGACTTATCTCGTATAAAAAGGAAGTTTCATATCTTGTTAATTCCTTAATTATGAATAGAGTTTTTTATTAAAACTGATAAAATACCGAAGCAAGCATTTGGAGATGTATTTACTATAACTACTGTTATTGTTATTTATTATTCCTTATATTCTGGTAGTATCCAAAAGCTCCAGTTCAGGTTAGGGTCTTGTGAGAGGTGCAGTTATACAGTTTAATGTCTTTAATTAAAGACAATGTGCTGAGGAAAAAACACAAACTGTGCACAAATTTTAAGTTTTACAGCTTGGGTTTTCTAATTGGACAAAACGGTAAAAAGCTGGTTGTTATGAGGCCATTGCATATTTTGTTTACTTATGCCTGTCTTTCCTCTTAAATTCTTACTAACAATCATTGAGACCTATTTCCTGCCTACCAACCTCCCCCTGCTACACATGCATCCCACCCCTCCCAGCTAAGTGCCAGGCAGGCAGCAGCCTCACACCCTCCTGGCTGCACACACCATGCAGGCAGTCCACTTGCACCATGCAGCATAGGCAGCCTAGCTCCTTTCTTTGCTGGACTGTGCATGCTGCATTGGGCTCGCTGCATTGGCCTGACTCCCTTCCACTGTGCCACTGTGCCTCCAGGAGCTAGAACAGGAAGCAGAAGCTGGAGGAAAAGGGCAGACTGGAAACCCTGGTCCTGCTGCCACAAGAGCAATAGGTAATAGCCAGCCAGGCTGGAGGCTGCATGTAACCTCCTTGTAGGCTGCATGTGGCCTGTGGGCTACCAGCTGGACAGCCCTGCTGTAGATAACATAACTTTGTCAAGTTGGCAGGCTGTGTCAGAAAGTACTTGGAGTGACTATTTTGGGAAGTTTTATAGGATGAGAAACATTCCAATAATGGTATTATGGTGAGGTAAAAAAATTACAGTGTGTGCACATTACAGCAGTCCCATGCCCTTCCCCTGAAGTGGCTGGATTCCCCAAACTCCAGCCACTGTGTGCATTCACCTGAAGAAAGCCTGGCAACTACATTTTTAGGTTAGTAAAGTGAATCATCACAATTTTAATAAAACTAAGTAGCATCTTTGGTGTTACCTTTTATCCTGATGAAAACCTGAGTTTCCACACATGGAAATATTGCAGAAGTTGGAACTTTGATGTAATAGCTTCCAAAATTGATACTCTGATGGGGGGGAGGGGAGAAACTTTGAAAAAGCACAGGTTTGAAATCCTACAATGCAGTAAATCAAGCAGCACGTTCAGCTTCCCACTTCCACCTGCTTGAGGTGGATTTAAGAGTTTGGATTAACCTCAAATCTTGTGTCGTATTGACTTAATATCCTTCGCTTTATATAAATTTGGGCTATTCCCTGAAATTGCTATTTTTTCTGAACTTTCAGGAAACTCTGACACATGATTATATCATGATGTACAAAATTGTAAGATGTTAGAGATTTTTATTTGGCGGACAGATGTCTCTAGAGCAGTCCACAATTTAATCTGTATCCTATCAATCCTTCATGGAGTGTGCATGGAGATTTATTTCTCGATGATGGAAGAACTCTGTACCCGCCAGGCCTCGTACATCTTACCTCGGGCTTCCTTGATCCGAGTGCTTGCCGGTACTTGCCTTGCCATTGCAGGTGGCCTTCCGGGAGGTCGTCCCATGCGCCGCAACCTGCCCCTTCTCGCCTGCCACGACTTGAATCTTTCAGTGGGTGGGGCTTCGTGCAGCGTGGTTGCCCTTGTCGGTCACCTGCTTCTTAGATGTCTTCTGCGAGGCTCCTCCTCCCCTGCACCTCGCCCTTTACCCAGCCTAGCGGATCTTGGCCGTTTCCGTGGTTGACCGAATATCCCCTAGATACTTAAACAATGAGCTCACCTCTCGCTCCAACTCCCTGCCTCCACCACCTCAGCCCCTTCAAATGCGGGGAAACACAAAACTCCCTCCGGAACTCAAACGAAAAGCTCAGTGAGCCTCAAGAGAGGCATCCCCCTGCCCCTAATGGGCTTCCTTATGGAGCCGACAGCCTCTCTATCCCTCCGCGTTGACAGGGCCACCTGCCCGTGGCTCGGTTCTGTGGCCCCTCTCCGCCTATCCCAGCCTAACGCCACTCCTTCTCCGGTACCCTACCAGCGTGACCCTCTGTCTGGGTCCCCTGGGAGCAGTGTCCCTCTCTCCGGGTCTTCCCCGAACTGCAGCCCTCTCTCCGGGTCTTCCCTGAACTGCAGCCCTCTCTCCGGGTCTTCCCTGAACTGCGACCCTCTCTCCGGGTCTTCTCCGGCCCGTTGACCTCTCCGCGCCGCTGGGGCTCTTACCGTTTCCTCTCCCGGCTCACCTGCAGCTGTCGTGCTGGTCTCGGGTGCTGGCTCGCCCCCGGGTTCCTTTAGTTCCCTGTGGTGAGCGCGGGCAGTCACCTCTGGCGTTCTGCGTCTCCAGCTGACTACCCCGGCCAGGCTCCCTCCCAGCAGCCACGTGCGTGCCCCGCTCCTTTTTGCCGCCGGCCCTTTTATTTCCATCGGCCGGCGATTGGGAGTGACGTCATCCGCCAGCCGCCAGTAACTTAAGGCGTGATCTACGCCCCGCGCGGGCTTCTCCTGCCGTCCCTGCTCCTGGCCCTGGGGCTCCCCCCGTGGACTCGGGAGTCTCCCCGGTCTTTCTCCCCCTGTGACAAACTCCATTCAGCAAATCAGGAGATCTTCTTTTCACTGATGTGCTGGGGACAGTTGTTAAAATTCTATCATCAAAGCTGAATGTCAGATTGGCATAATGTTTTAACTTCAAATGTATTTCACCCTCCCTCTTTTTACCAAGTCCTAAATTACCACATTGATTTAACTCAGGGGATTGTAACTGTGTATTAAGTATTTTGTCCTATTAATGGGTCATTTGTCACTAAATGACAGGGATTTAAAAAAATCTGGGGATGCCGCCCACCCCAATCTCAATAAGACTACATAGTCTTTAATATCACTTTGCACACCAAATTACACAAGATGAATGTTGCTGTATTGTTATACTATCAAGATTTCTTCAATAATAAATTATCAACATTCAACTAAGTGGTGTTTAATCCAAGTTCCTTTGTCAGCAGTGTTGCTTCATTAATTTATTCAGCTTGTAAGAAATCTTTTGTAAGGGCAAGAGTGACAGTGTAGGAGCCTAATGTTAAAATATTGGCAACACAATGTTATGTTTTTGCTTCATACGTGACCATAGTTTCCAGGTTCTAATATTCTTAAAACAAGCCAGAGCTGCTCACATGGACTTGAAGTCCCCTCTCCTTTCTCCTCCTTCAGATCTTGCCAATCACCATGCCTCTCTGCCTCAGTAAAAGCATCTCTGCCTATACCAACTAGATCAGTGCTTGCCTGCTCTGCCAGATGCTTTCCTTTGTTGGATGACTGTGAAAATTCCCTGCTCACTGTACAACAGCTGGCTGATACATGCTCTATGGCCTGATTAAAAGTGGAGCCAGGAAAAAATAGATATAACCCAAAACAAAATTATAGTGTAGCAAAATGTAAAAATGAGTAGTTTCCACCCCTTCTCCTTCCCCAAACTATAAGGCACTGTTCTTGCTGTGATGCCATAAGCCAAGCATTTGGGCCCTTACCATACCATGAGTCTCCTTATTGTATACAGAAACATTCTTTCTGCAGGCCGGTCAGTTAAGGGGAGATATGACATATACCCTGCTTTCCTGGATTTTCACTTTCATTTTTAGGCTCCTTTTTTCCTCAGAAAACAAACTATGATGGCTAGTTGTCACTGGAGGATGTATATAATCAGAAAACAATCTTTCAAAAGAGGCATTAAATATATTGTCATAATTAATTGAAATATTAAGTAAGTTTGTAGAAATGCTGCTATTACCAGCATTATAAGGGGAGTCTATGGCAACCAAAGTAACACCTTTCACAGTAAAGGAATACGTAGCCTTTCTTATACAAGTACACTCACATTCAAAGTACAGGCAGTCCTCGACTGACAACGTTTCAACTTACAACCTTTCGCACTTACAACATTTATAAATTGACACCCTGTTTGATCTTTATGAGGTCAGTTTTGACTTTACAGTGCTTGATCCGATGAGATGCCATGCCAGTGAGCAAGTTCACTGCGTTGCCTGTCTCCCTGGAGAACATCTGTCCAAACTTCCTTGGACACTTTCTTTAAGAAAGCAGACAAAACTCCAGAAAAACCTGCAGCCAAGACTCCTGAGAAGACTCCAGCCAAGAACCCTTCAAAAAGTCCAACCAAGAGCCCTTCAAAAAGTCCAGCAAAGTCACCTCAAAGAAGTCCTTCCAAATCAATATGATTGCTATTTACAATATAAATACATTAATGTACTCATCTATAATTGATTGAGTACAAAATTCTAGGGTATTTTTGGTGAAAATAGGGTATCAGGCCTCGGTTCAGGAACCAATCCCACATTTATAACGTTGTTTCTTATGAGAAAATTGGTTCCAGATTACAATATTTCGACTTAAGACGTGGTTGTCAGGAACCAATTGTGTTGTAAGTCCGAGGACTGCCTGTAATTACACTGAGAGCTAAAATTCAGCTTTATAGCAGAAATTATCTTTAAATAAAGAGTGACCAAAAGTGAATATGAAATGTTTTGTTTTACTTCTAAGGAGGCCTTTTAACAATATTGGTCAGCTGGAGGAAGCCCTGAGCATTCATTTCACTACCTTTCCAAAACAAATGTGCTATTGAACTATCAACTAAACTCAGTACTTTCTGGAAACTGAATCAATAGATCTATATCTGGAAAAGCATCTGTCTGTGACTGACAGCTGTGACTGCACCCAGTCTTCCTGTAGTCTGGAGTGAGAGATTAATCTGAACCTGATGGAGTAGTGGAGACATATAAAAATACAGCTCTGGACATGCAAGATTACACATACTCCTGTTTCAAGTGATATAATGAACACTATTTTATTTGCACAGTACTTAATAATTGAGATTTAAAGTAGTATCATTTAGACATTGGATTATGATATTAAGAAGCATATTCACGGAACATCTTTAGTGATATAAGAAAATTCATATTCATTTCCAACTGCTTTATAGATTTAACTGTAAATTATCTAATTAAAGATGCATGGATTGTTGTGAGTGTTATCTTTTATTGGACTAACTCTTTAGTTGGGAGGCATATAGATGAGCATACCAACCTGCTCAGGTCTCCAATGAGAAAAGAGCAAATACAGCTTAAACTAAGTAGCAGGTAGAACAAAGGCATGTATAAAATTCTATGTATAAATTAATACAGGATATAAGGCACATTCTCTCAGATAGCTAGCAGACAAGAGAAATGCAGTAGAAAGGGCAACCTGGTAAGTGGAAGAGCAAAGCCATTCAGAGGAGGTCCTTATCACCTGCGCAGTGTAGAGATTAGCGGAGATCAGGTAGATTATAATCAGGGATCCTGGTTTTCTGTTTCCCATGGAAAAACAGAGAAAACCACGGATTTCCCATTTTTATCAGAGAAAACATGGATTTTCCCTTTTAGAAGAGAAACCCATGGATTTCCCTCTTTTGTAAAGAGCTTTGAAGGCTGGCAGAGTTCCAGCCTGTAAGAGCTGTTTGCAAAAGGGGTGGGGAAACCCTCAACCCTTCTGGGAGAGGAAGGGAGGAGGGAAGGGCAGGGCCCAACACTCACACTTACCTAAGGCTGCTTCAGGCTCACTCTTCTTGCTGGAGATAGGTGGGGCTGGTGGGCAAGGAGCACAAGCAGGGCTGGGGGGCTGTGAGGGGGAGTGAGGGAAACCAGCAGAGCTGTGGGGGGCATTTAATTTTAACCACAGATTTTGGGTTTTTTATCAGAGAATTTGTGATTTTTTATCACGGAAAACCAGGATCCCTGATTATAATAAACCATAAAGCCAATGTCTTTGTTAAATTCCTGTGTCTTAGCATTCAGTAAGCTAATGAATATTTGTTCACGGGCCCATCTCTTAAAGGTATTTTGTAAATTTCTCTTGAGCACAAGGTCTGCAAGGGCAGAAAGGGAGTGTGTTTTCTGTGAAAGATGTTCTCCTTCCTGTGTTTTAGTGTTTCTGTCCTTTATCTTTTGTTCTGTGATTGTTCATTCTGGTGTGTAATTTTTGTCTAGTTTTACTCTTATAGTGTCCATGAGGGCATTTGGTACACTGGATGAGATTATACCACATTCTGGGAAAGACATGTTGAATCTACGGATTCTGATGGTTTCATTGTGGGGGTGCCGAGTTGACAGTTTTTGCATTTATTATTAAGGAAGGGTTGTGTCCCATTTGGTGCCAGGTGATCAGCTAGGAGTTCTCTTCTGGTGATGAGTTGGTTGACGAATAAACCACTCCCTTTCTACTGTATTGCTCTTATCTGTCAGCTTCCTATAAATCCTTTTTTTATTTACATCCTGTTTTTATTTGCATATGGAATTTTAAGCAGGCCTTTGTTCTATCTGCTGTTTAGTGCAAGCTATTGGCTTTTTTCTCAGAGACCTGAGGAAGGGTTTTGGTACCCGAAAGCATGTCTCTATCCTTTCCAACTATACAGTTGGTCCAATAGAAGTTATCCCAGAAATCCTTGCCTCTTGCATTTTTTCATGGACCATCACAGCTACATCATCATCCCAACACTAATTTGGGAAGACATTTCTGGGCACACATTACACTCTAATCCAAACTATCTATATTAGTCTGTTGTAAGTTTTATGTTCTACATTAGGCCTATCCAACTGGCAACTTTTGGGCCACGTGTGGCCTACAAGGGGTTAATGCATGGCTCACAGGCTCTTATCTACCTGTCGCTCTCCCCCCATCACTCCAAGTGCTAGAGTGTCTGGGGTTTCCCCACCCTCCTCTAGCTGCCACTTCCTGCCTTTGCCCCAGGGAGTGGGACCATGCAGGGAGCTGAGGGTGAGTCTGGGACTTAACCCCAGACAGAGGGATCACACATGTGCAGGGCAGCAGTGATGGGGGATATGCTGGGGGGGATAGTGCCCATGCAGAACAATAGTGGGAGGGGCACCTGCATGAAGTGCCTGGTGTGGCCCCCAGGACTTAGAACTTGGACATCTCTGCTCTACATTTTTTAATCATAGATATAAATGTATGTTGTTTATATTCTGACCTGTAAGTATGGTTTCCTGTTTCATGTGGTTGCAAGCTGCAGGTTGCAGAAACAGATCATTTTAGTCACCTTAGAAAAATCAAATATCTTGTGATTTAATGTTCAGGCAGCTAAGTAACTGAGGTATGTATTTGGCCATCTTAATGTCACTTAAGTTATTTATTTTTTATCAATATGAAAAGTACTGACCACAGTTTTCAGATCTCAATTACTGTGATCTGTCCCAATCAGCTTAGGGTTTGTTTGGTTCTGTTTAATCTTTATAATTCTGTAACTTTATTAGGAGTTGTTCTTCTTCCTTGGGCCTGTTTGTGCCTCAGGAGTGTAGTAACTATCTTTTGTCTCTACAGAGTGGGTTATTAACTGTAATCATTGCTTTATCAGTGAGATTCCCTTGAGTTAGTTGTCTGACAATTTCCTTAACAGAGCTAGAAAACTCCAAGATGAATTATTTTAATAATGGTATCAAGGGCCCTGTCTTGCATAGTATTTGAACCCCTGAAAACTGCTATGCACCATCACTTAATTTCAGAAGAAACTGAGGATTTTCAGGCTCCTAATAGCTTGAAAAGGGCTTTGCACCATGCAGGATCATGCCTGTAAATGTGTGTTTTAAACCTGTAATAAATTAAATATAGTATAATTATAAGAGTAAGCTTCCACAGTTCATAAAGAGAAACAGCACAAAGGTTAAATCTGTTACTATTTCATCAACTATTTGTTTATTACATCTGAATTATTTTCTACAATGTTTTATTATTCCTGGAGCGCTGATAATGTGCTTTGCATTATTTAAGAGACTGAAAGTACACGGTCCTTACCTCCTGGGATCCTGGTGGTAGCAACCATCAATCCTTCTGGATGATGGTGTATACATGCGGGCCACCCAGACCTTCAATGCATACGTCTGGGCAGGAATTTTCGGAGGAGTGGAGGCTGCCCAGACCTGCCATCCTCCTTTTAGGCCACTGAGACAAAATTCAAAGACCAGATGGAGTCCAGGTGTTTGATGCCTTGATGGCTGTAGGTGTATAAGTATCTAGGAATCAAACCCAGGTCTCCTGTGTGGTAAACAAGGATTCTACCACTGAATCACAGGCAACTCCTCCTAGACTCTTACTCTCATGAAAATATAGTAAACTTGAAATAACAGAGCGAGCTGGAACCTCTATTTTACCATTAGCGTCATTGTGTCATTGTTGAATCACCTCTTGCGGGCATTATAAAAAGTGAACCTTTAGGATGGATTTCAACGAAATAGAGTAGCAGCTTGGCAGACTACAATAGGGGTGGCATTCTGTGTAGGGATAGGCTTAAACACAGACAGCTGAAAAACAGATCAATGAGGCAAGAATTAAGATAATTTATCTGTGAGATGTGAAAATACCTTTTATGTAGTAGGGTCTACAGATTAACTGCAATAGGAACTTCAGCCTGCTTACAGCTTGAGGATAGAATCAGCAGAGGGGGATATCCAGTATCTTGAAGTGCCAAAAATGTGACAAAACATCAATAACAAGAATAACTACATTCTGTTCTCCTACATTACAAAGAGGTTAACCATGCAATCAACTCAATTTGGAGCAATCAAATGCACAAATACAAACTGGGGAATGACTACACAGACTGCAGTACTGCAGAAAAGGACCTGAATATGAGTCAACAGTGGTAGAATATGAGAGTCAACAACATACTCTTTTTTCAAAAACATGCCAAAAGTATACCAGCTTGTATTAACAGAGGTATTGCTTGCAAGTCAAGGAAGTGATTCTTTGGCTCATCTACACGTTACACTTAAGGTGTGATTAACCAGTTAATTGCACCTTAAGTTGTTACCCAGTCACATGTTCAATCAATAAATGGTGTGATAAAACAAGAAATACACCACAAAGTTATTCTACAGAAAATGTTTAATAACTTTGTGGCTTGTTCTTATAATGTCATTAATTGAATGTGTGGCCAGATGCTCCCCTGTGGCTGGGAGTCCCATCAACTGAGGAGGTGCATTTATCAGCTTGCCTTGCTGCTGATGAGACTTGCAGCAATGGCAATGTGGAATGCTGCCCTGCTGTGAGCCCTGCAGCTGATGAAGCTTGTGGGGTGGGAAGCAGCATGTGGAACTGCTACCCTTGTCACAAGCCCTATTAGCTGCGGTGCTTGCAGCAGCAGGAGCCAGTGCAGGGGGAGCTTGGAATGATCCCCGGAATCCCAGGCTCCCCCTGCAGTGGTAGTAAGGTGTGATAGGATCTGGTGCGTGATCCCACAACCATGCTTCCTGACATGCTCATGGTCCTGGGTTAGTGCCCCAGTTGCCCCCACCATGATGCTACTGGTTTAGATGGCTTTGCTTTTGTGTAGAGCATTGGGGAAGACTAGGTAACTTTGTGAGATCCCTTCCAGCCCTATTTTTCAATTATTCTATGATAACCTGAAGTATAAGTACAGTGGTTTATCCTACTGTAAAACAGGTGAAATTTCCCCTAAAAAATCATCCCCTAGCCTTTAGATATCAGTTTCATCTCTATTCTGACTGACATATATGTCTGCAGAGTGGGTTAGAGCTATAGACCTTATTTCTTAAGGACACTTTGACTTTTGTTAGGTTAATCAGGCCTGAAAATCACAACCTCTTCAGCCTGAAAGGCATACACCAGAGGTTCCCAAACTTTTTCTTATTGCGTACCCCCTTCTAGATTTACCACCTGCCCACATACCAGCATACATTTTATATTTTAACCCCTTAAATGCCAATTATAATGAAAATCAAATCTGCCATTACAGTTTCTCCCATGTACCCCCTAGAGATGTTCTGTGAACCCCACAGGGTATGTGTACAACAGTTTGGGAACCCCTGGTATATACAGTATCTCCATCTCTTTCCCCTTTCTGTTCCTGAACGGTGCAGTGGAAAAGGTGGAAAGGCGTAGAGCAAAGATCTTGCCCTCCTTGTGCATGATCATCTGTCAGTTCATACCTGCTGCCTCTTGATACCTGCAGAGGTCACAGGGTATTTAATTGTTGTTTTCAGATGTGAAGAGGTCAACCACCAGTCCATCAAACTGACTTAGGATGAGTAAGGTAATTTCCGGGCACAGATTCCATTCTTTTTAATCTGACTTTTTCTTTAATTGTCTTTGTATTCATCTCCCTCTTGGTGAGCGAAGCAGAGTGATAGGAAATTTTGCTCTGTCAAGGACTGAAAGCATTGGTCTTCTTTCTGGTGTTGGGCCAATCATGTTCTTTCTAGTTCATTTATCAGCTCCTCATTAGACTATCCAAATGAAAACAAATCTATTATTCATGGAAGGAACAGTGTTCCATAATCTCAGTGAATCTTTATATTCCAGCATGTGGATGCTGTACAGTGGCCCAGTGAAGAGTATCGGACACAGTGGGTGCATCTAGGTGTGCATATTAACGTGTGTGAATAAAACTTGGAGCTTATCACTTTGGAGTTTATTGGTTCCAGGCACATCTCTTTGTGTGGACTGAGGACTGCGACATTTTGTGCCGGGGTGGAGCAGCCCCAACTGGCAGGGATCCTGGAGGCTGCCAGCCCAGGGCTGCTTCCCTCAGCTCAATGTGCTGTGGAAAGGCTGGCTGGGCTCTGTGCAGGGCTAGCCAGAAGGCAGCCCCTGCACTGAAGCACCCTCATTCCCCAGCCAGCCAGGGCAGCATCTATATGTGCACTGCTATGGAGTAAATTAGTTTACTCCAGCCCAATATGGACGCATGTGTAGACTCGAGAGGTTTGCTGCACAGGTAATTAGTATACTGCACAGTACGTGTCTCATGTAGACATGCCCAGTGTGGACACTTCCAATTCTATAAAGTGCAGTGAGGGGTCTTTGAGCATGACTCCTTCCTGCTGTTACCACCACTGTAACAGGCCTCTCTGAAACTCCCTGCTTAGCATTTAGAATTTTAGATCTCAAGCAGCATGCTAAATGCTATGTGATTTAGCAAATATGTTGCCAAAAAGACAACAAGGATTTGGGTTGAAAAGAGCAATTTCCATGTTCTGGCAGAGTAAGTTTGAGCATCCAGAGGAGTGGGGCTGGACCCAATGATCTCACAAGATCCCTTCCAGCCCTAAACTTCTGTGAATCTGTGAATCCACATAGAATATCTGTGAAGTAGCAATGTGATCCAGCATGCTTACATTTTCTAGTCTTACCTTTACTGAACGCCCTATTCAAAAAATGTTCAGCATAGTAATGTATTTTTAGTTATAAAAATCAGACATATGTCAGTTTTCACTTGATATTTCTTTGTTAGTTGTACTTGATTGCATTCCTATAATGAGAATGGATGGATGTGCACTTTCTTTTTATATGCTGAGGTATTTGTTCTACCTTCATCACTGCAATCTGCGTGGCTAGGGTCAAACATTCAAAAAGCCCGAGCCTGAATTGATTCAATCTTTGCAGGTTTGTCTAACCTGCAGAGATTGAACCAATTTGCAAGTAGACAGCCATCCACTGAAAATGAAGGCAAATGCCTGCAGTGGTTCAGGCCAGAAGCTTGGGGTCACTAGAGCAGTCCTCCCTTCCCTTCCAATGTTGACTTGACATGCGCCAGATCAACACTCAGGATCATTGTGCTGTTAGACAGGAGGGCATGATACAAAATTATATACAAACACACAACCTACACAAACACTCTGTGGGTTCATACAAAACTATATGCACATACCTAAACACACAAAGATGCACTTTCATGGCTGTGTGTTAACACTAGGGGGCATTTGGGGTAACTTGGTGCTTGGAGTTACTTGAGGTCAAATGGCCCCGGGGTTACTCGAGGTCAAATGGCCCCTGGGGTTACTTGGGGTCAATGTACCCTGGGGTTACTTGGGGTCATTTGGGGTTGGAGTAACTCAAGGTTAATTGGGGTTGATTGATCAAAGGAAAAGCCAAAAGGCAGCAGGGCAAAGGAGCGGTGCCAGGGAGAAGCCGGCACAGAATACAGGGCCGGGGCCGGGGGCAGGGCCAGGGCCGGGGCCGGGGCCAGAGCCATAGTGGAGAGACTGTGGGGGAGCCGGGAACTGGGTTGAGGAAGCTGCGGGTGCCCAGGTAGCTGCAGAGGAACTGGGAGAAAGCTGTGGGTGCCAGGAGAGGCTGTGGGTGCCAGGGGAAGAAAGCGAGGATCCGCTGGAGGTGGTGGAGGCAAGCCAGATCGGGGGATGCTATGGGAGGTGCCGGGGAGATTGGGGAGAAGGCAGAGGCAGTGAAGCACACCAGAGAAGCCGGGGACAGACAGAGGCAGAGGAATGGAGGGAGAGATCGGGATCAGGGAGAAGGCAGTGGTGGCAAGACACAAGTGGGAATGGAGAGAGAGAGATCATGGAGAAGACAGAGGCAGAAGACAAAGTGGAGGCTAGAGCTGGGAAGCCAAGGAATAGGGCCGGGAGGTCAACGGAGAGGGAGAGAAAGCCAGAGCTGGGGGAGATAGAGACGACAGAGAGGAATGAAGCCCAGAGGGAGGTCAGAGAGACGGGGATTTAGTTGGGAGCCAGCAGCAAGACAGAGACCAACGCGGGGTCAAAAAATATATATATCAGTTTTATTAGACAAGCAATGTACTATACAGCTCACGAAGTTATTGGTTCCTATACACACAAGCACTCACACACACACCCACACAACGGTAGCAGGAGAGGAAAGGCTTGGTGGAGGGATTAAAGTCAGGGTGTGTAGGAACAGAGTCCAGGTCCTTTGCTTGGGGAGGGAAGGTGGGTGATAGCTATCTATCCTGGGCTGTGAGTTGATCCTCGATGGCCAGTTGGGGTCTTCCCCAGCAAGGTGTTGTTCAGAGGCGGTCGCCGGCAGGGCCTCTGGGTGGATAGGTGGTGTGGCATGGTGCTGGTCCAGATGGAGAGGGCGTCTCAAAGAGATCACCCTCTTCCACCCCTTTTATAGGGGTGGGCTACCTGTGTCTCCTATGGGAAGGACATGTCCAGGCAAGGACAGTTCTGCTCAGATGCATAGTGAAAATCCAGGTGTCCTCATTGTCTGATGGGACACAATGGTGAGGTTGCTGGTTTCTGTATGGTCTTTGTCTTCCAAATGTTGGGTTCGTGTAGGTTCTTTATCTTTCAAATGTTGGGTTTTGTTTCTGTTCCTGGGTGAGGTCTGTGGTTCCTGGGTGAGTCAATGCAAGGCAGTGGTCTGTTTGTTGAATTGATGGTCCAGTTGTTGAGTTGATGGTCCAGTCATTGAGTTGATCATTCAGTAGAGGCCTGCTACCATTGTACCTCAAGCACCTTCATTCATTCCCATTCATCCAGGAACCAATTTACATGAGACTAGTTAGACATGAGTCACAGTTATAACATATTATAAAATAGGTTATATCAGGGCAGAGGACACAAAGTGGAGGCTTGACATACAAAATGGAAGCTTGTCATTACTTGACATTACTTTACAGACACAGGCCTAAATCATATCAATTAAAACAGTAAAAATCAATACAAACATAATAGAACACTATTTACAATGTAAAAGGGGCTTGTTACTATAAGGGAGTATAAGAACGTAACTTAGTTTACCTAGTACAACTTGTAGTCACGTATAAGGGTTAGAGAGAGCAGAGAGAAAGTAAAAATGGTTGGGGAAGGGGAGGGAATATATTTTCAAATGAAAAAAAGAAAAACTGGGGGTTTTGCTACACCACAGGGAAGCTGAGCTGGCGGGGGGAGGAGGGGGGAAGGTCCCAGCAGTCCTGAGTAAGACTGAGGAGGGGTTTAAACTTCCACCTTGGCCTGCAGGGTTCAGAGGGTGGGGGAAGAGGGAGTATGACCAGATGGGGACATAATCCAACTCCGGTGGCGGAACAAAAGGAGGAGGGGGAGAGTGAGTGGCGGCAGCAGGGAATTAAACCCCCTCATTGGGCAGTTCACTCCAGTCTACTGCCAGGGCTGACCATGCCCCCGCTGCTGGAATAGCCAGTGGAGAAATGCAGGTCACGCTGGTTGGACAGGGGATGAAAGGGGGGTGGGAATTAACCTCTTCCCTGGGCTGGCGTTTGGCCAGGCCCCCACCCCCGCCAGTTCCTGCTCCAACTAGGGAACAGTGGGGCGGGGCCAGGCCTGTTGCTGGAGCAGAGAGCTCAGTCCAGAGAGCATGTCAGGATGCTAAGGGACTCTGGTTTAACTTAAACCAGGAAGGGGTCTGGGACAGAAGTTGCATAAACCAGTTTGAGCTCAATCAGTTAAGTTTGATACTACATTCAACCAGGTTTATTGCAAACTGGTTTCGGCCATTTTGAAACTGGTTTATGTGCACTGAACTTATGTTCTGTTACAGGTTTAAACCAGTTTTTGAACACTTAAACCGGTTTAGTATAATGTCTGTTCCTAGCCTTTATGTTCTGGTACAGGTTGAAACCAGTTTCTCATCACTTAAACCAGTTTATGTGTAACTTGTATCCATAGCTGGTGTGTCTCAGAGACAACACTGAGTGTCTAGTAGTTTCACTGATGGGCGACTGGTGTTGTCCTTAGTCGGGGGGGCACGTGGCACCAGTGTTCCTACCTGTCCGCCGTATCCATTGCCTAAGTGGCAAGCGCGGCCGGTCAGGTGGTGTGCTCTCGGGGTGCACATGCCCCCCCGTGGTGCACCCCCTACGTATCGCCACTGGTCTCACTACATCTAAACTGGAATCAAAATCAACTGTGAACTGTAAAATCAATTTTAGTATCTATTAAATTATTTTAAATTTCAATCTTGAAAATTGAGGTCTTTTGATTAAACAGAAGGAACAAGCATTGTTAATAATTTAGCTTTTAGGTACATGCTTCCCTAACAAGGTATATCTATGTGTTATCTTAGAATACATTTTCAGTACAGAATACTACTATTTCTGCATAGTTGAGTGTGGTTATGGTATTTTCACTATTGGTTATGCTGTCTATTACTGAAATTCCTGTGTGACTTGGATTTTTAAGTACAATCAAACACAGGTTTTCATAATCCTATTGAGAGAAGTCCTTTATGCTCATAATATACATTCACATGAATATTAAATGTATGATTTCTCTGAGAAAATATACATTTCATTATTTCTTATGTGGATTATAAATATCTTTATTGATAATTTAATTCAGTTTATGATCTGGAAATCATATACCTACATTCACTAACATAGTTCATGAAATCCTGAGATGATAAAACCTAAGTGAAAACAGATTAATCAGAATGTAAAAATCAGGCTAATACATATTTTTCACACTCGTAGTATAAAGAAGTATCTAGTCTGTTTAATGTAACATACAGTGTCTGGTCTGCCAAATATAAAAATAAATAACATTAAGTTTGCAAATTCCTTGAATAAATAATCTCTACTTGCCATGTAATTAATACTTAGGGGTAGATTTAAATTTCAGTCACACTGATCCCATTAACATTAATGAAAGTTGTGCTACTAAATCCTGTACACCATACTGAAAACATACCCACCCCTTAGAATGCTACAAATAAATGTGAACATGAAGCCAGTTAATGAACAGTACATTTTAAGAACATTCAGGTTAACATAGTATTATCCTCTACATGAATAGGAGTATTGATATTGTAGAATTAATATTGTGGGCAATACTAATATTGTGGGAAAAACTCTGGACACCACTTTGATAATACAGGGGTTGTTGTTTAATTTTATATTGTTATTCATATGGCCTCTATGAAATCTTTCATTGTTTCAAAACCCATGCATTTCTATGTGGCAAACTGGCAAACTTAATTGTCCAGGATCATCATTGGCTTCAACATAGCATTTCTGTTTGTTTCTGTGACATTACTTGTTGTCTAATTTCTTGACTGTGGGGAGTACTGCTGGCTGGATGACGGCCTGGCGCACTAGATCACATCGGTGTGCAGTCAGGCTGGCGTGCAGAGTTGCTCTGTAGCTAGATCTGGGTGCATGAGGCCAGATCAGTATACAGAGTTACTCTGGTCCTGTGGACCAACTCTGCCCAGGGTCCAGCCTGTGAACAATCCCCATTTCACTCCTCCAGTCTGGGGCTGCAAGGTTGCGTATGACGTTGCAAGGGATCATAAAGCAAAGAGAAAGACATGATCCTGGTTTTCTTCTCAGAATGCAGGATGATATTTTTGTCACTTTCAAAGATCCTACACCACTCTGCTCCTCCCTAAATCCTCTAATATTGTATTAGTTTCCCCTCTATGTTCCTCATAAGCTTCTATCTGTGATGTTTCACTTATATTCTTCTTGCAATATCTTCTGGGTACCTACCTTTGTGCTGTAGAATGGTGCAGTTATCTCCAGTGTCCTCTTTGCCACTGGAATGTAGGATGGACATAGGCGTTGTGGTATCCCTTTCCACAGAGTGATGTTTGGAAAGCCCTTATAAAGTAGACTTATTTCTCTCAGTATATTACCTAAGGAATGCAATTCTGAAGCATGGTACAATAATTTAACAATATGATGCCACTATTGTCAAGACACTGAAGAAAGTATTTAGTGAACTCCTATCCTTGAAGAAAACTCAGACATATAAGATGCAAGAGTTAATACTTACCTTGTTTCCTTTTGTAGGATCGTCGCTTTAATGATGAAATTGACAAACTGACTGGATACAAGACAAAATCATTGTTGTGCACGCCCATTAGAAACAGTGATGGAGAAATTATTGGTGTCGCCCAAGCGATAAATAAGACGCCTGGAGGTGCCCCTTTTACAGATGATGATGAAAAAGTAAGATTGTGTTTATTTTGTATGCTTCATTTCCTTAGTATTTTCAGAGATATTCTCTGCAGATGTTATTGTTTCACCACTTATCTAATTATGTAAGATGAAACTCTTATCATCTGTAATCAATTGACTTTTTTTGTCAGGGTGATAATATTATTATATTTTGATAGCTTGAAGGTTCCTTGTGTACTTATTCTAAGTTATTTTAGTATTTATGCTGTCAGCTCAGTTAGTTTGTTGCTTCATCTATCTGGATGGGTTTTCTAATCGAGAATGTGTCTTCTCAACTCTTACATAAAGGTCTAGGTAGAACTAATAAAATGTTGCTGTCCCAGCCTTGTGATAAAATGATCATCACACACCGCAGTAGAGCTCTATCCTACCTATTCCTTATTTCATGAAGTCAACTGTTAGTTTTCTATTATTGTTTTATTCATTAGCTATTATTAAAAAGAAGCATTGTTTAAAAGAGTTAGTATATGTGGTATTTCACTTTCTTTATATTTCACTTAATAAAGACATGATATAGGAATAAAAATTCACATTCTATTATTTTTATTTATGCTTGATGTAATCACCACATTTGATTGTGTGCTGCCTCACATTGTTAACCTTCTGAAAGTAAAATAATAGAGGAGCCACAATTACTAATACAAAATGATTAAAAGTAAGTATTTCAGAGTTTTGTGTGTTAAAAAGTTATGATACAATATGCATAGCTTTTGCATTAGGACACATCCTCTTAGATAATTTAATTTTAATAAGAGTCATTGCATTAAAAATCCATTTAAAGTGGGAGGGAATTTATTATTCATGATCTCTTTTTATTTTACAGTAAACTAATTGTTTTTGACAGTCCTTTGGCTGTGTCCTTATGAGACAATCTTTGCTAATCTTTCCCACTATTGGACTCATTAGTTCAGCCCCACTGATGGGAGCCAGAGCCAGATTTACACTTCACTTGCTCATAGGCACAGGATCTTCGGCACTGCCTATCCGGACATGAGAGGGAGGGGGTGGTGCACGGCTGAACGTGGAATGGGGAGGAGGGGATGGCTCACAGGCGGGTGGGGATGGAGCACCACTGCCTCCCAGGAACAGTGCTGGGGCAGCGGTGGCAGCAGCACCCTTCTGCGGTGGGGAAGGGGAGTTAGTGGGTGGTGGCAACTGCCACCGCCTCTGGCACATCGGCACCCCTTTGCATGTGCCTGCTTTGTCTTATGAGTAGTCTGGCTCTGATGGGAGCGTTAGTGCAGATGTGATTATAGGTGGGAGTTAGTTTTTTAAAGCAGTGGGTGTCAACCCTTTTGACAGGCATACCACGTATTAGCCCTATAGTCTCCATGAGTGCCACTCCAATCCCTTTCCCCTGTCTGATCTTCTGTTTGCTTTCTGCTCCCTGCCTGGTTTCCTGACTATTCTACTGCTCTGCTTTTCACTCCCTGACCTATCTGCTGCTATGCTACCTGCTTTCTCCCTGATCTGCTATGTGTTATACACAGAGGCTGCCCATTTATGATGTCTGCAATATATCTACATGTCTAGTATATTCTGCATCACATATCTAATGCTAAATACTGATATTTCTTCATGGAATGTTCTCCATAGATTTCTGATTTGGGATTTTGATGCACTCAAGGCTGTTTAAAAATTAATAACGTAGAAAGAGTCCTATGCCCTGATACGTAAACCAATATGTATCCACCAAAAACTTACATCATTAGTTCCTGTTTTTCTCTCTGTCAGCAATGCATGTATGTCATAGTCTAGAAGAAAATCAGATATAATATGGGCATACACTGACATTGTGTGTGTGTATAATCTTATTTTCTTTTAGAACATGATAAACAAATTTAACATTGCCTATAAAATGTATAGTCTATATTACAAAAAACAATTTAACCTGGATATGTATTTAACATATTATCATATATTATTTCTCTTAGAACATGGCATATGCATTATATGTGTGGCTCTATATAGACACTTATACACACAAACCTGCTTTTATGCTGTGTGACACTTCACTCGAAAGGTTCTCATTATATTCTCAGAGCACTTTTATCATTGTGAGCTAAAATTATGTGTAGAATGCTCTTATGTCTTCTTATTGGTTCAGATATTGTCAGGTGCACCTAGACTGAAGTCATTTGACACCTTATTGTGTGTCTGTTTGAGAACTTGGTGAATGTGTCTTGTAGTAGAATCCAGCTTCTCCGATATCAGTATCTTCAGAACTGACAGTTCTTTGACTACAGGTCTGCCTTTGAACACCACTCCATGGCACATCTTTTCTTACACAGCTTTCAGTCTTTGAAATGTTCAATTTTTTTATGAGAGCCATGTTTAGGTAGTTACTTTTATACTACAACTGTCATTTTCCATGCCTAGCCCTCGGTTTGCACTGGGTTCCACACCCTGGCTAACATTTTAGAGTATATTATCTTGCATTGTGGAATCTAAGAGGGTCTTAAAGTTATACACCTGGATACTTACACATTAGGAGTTCTGGTTTTTTTAACCACTCAGGAAAAAGCCCCATGCAGCATTATGGGGGTGACTCAAAGCCAATGTGTACTGAATATCCTAAATGTTCAGTTGTAGTTCAGATAAGATTTTAACGTTAAGAAGTGAGGCAGTGGATAATAATTTACCTTCCTTCACACACACGTGTGTGTACAAACAGAGAGTATAGTATGAATGTTGACTCTATATACACGACTCACACATTTTTAGTCACCAATTGTAAATTTTAGTCAGCCATTGAGGTTAACTAATATAGTGAAGTGCATGTTGTGTGGATCAGAGATAGAAGAGACAAAGATAAACTTTGTCTTGTCTTGTCCTTAACCCCTTAAATGCCAATTATTATTCTAATGAAAATTAAATCCACCATTACACAATTTCTCCCACGTATCTCCCCAGAGATGTTGTGTGTAACCCCAGGGGTACACATACCACAGTTTGGGAACCTAATCTAATCCAACCCCCTGCTTCCAGGAGTTTGTAACTATTACGTCTGGTTTTCCCCAAGGGTGCCTTGGTGAACAGTTTTCACCGAGCCCTTGGTGTATGCCCCTGATGTAGTGGTAAGCCACTCTCAAGTCCCCTCTCACCCTTCTCTTTTTCAGGCTGAAGAGTCCCAGGTCCCTCAGTCTTTCCTCGTATGGCTTGCCATGCAAATCTCTGATCATATGGGTGGCCCTTCTCTGGACTGTCCCGAGCTTTACAACGTCCTTGTTGAAGTGCGGTGCCCAGTACTGAACTCAGAACTCCAGTTGCAGTCTCACCAATGCCGAGTAGAGTGGAAGAATCACTTCCCTAGTTTTGCTGGAGATGCATCGATTAATGCATGCCAGGGTATTATTTGCCCTGTTGGCTACAGCATCGCACTGCTGATTCATATTCATACGGTGGTCTATTATTACCCCCAGGTCCCTTTCATTTGGGGAGCTGGTCAGTTTGGCCTTGCCAAGCTTGTAGGTGTGTAATGTGGGCGGGGGTTGTCCCTAGGTGGAGCATTTTAATTTCTCGACATTTAACTTCATCTGATTCCGATCCACCCTGCTAGCCTGTCTAGGTCCACCTGTATCTGCAGCTTATCTTCAAGCGTGACTACGCTCCCCCATAATTTGGTGTCGTCTGCGAACTTGGCCACTGAGCTCTTTACCCCCACATCCAAATCATTGATAAAGATGTTGAAAAGCACTGGATCAAGCACTTTGCATGCTGTGATGTGCTGCTGTGCAGTATTATTAGGCTACTGTGCAGTTAGAGTCTCTTGTAGACGTGCCCTCTGATTCAATGGGTATCTTTTGGAAAGAAGCATTTTTGATTAATGGTAATGTTTTGCTTATTGTTATGCAAAGGTTCTCCTTAAATAGAGGCTGGTGCATAAAATTTTCTCCTTCAGAGAAATCCACAAGTATTGCCATCTTTAAAAATGACCACCCTCTATCAGTGTTTTCAGTGTCCACTGCTTACAGTGCGTGCAAAAGAAACTAAGCTTACTGTAGAGAATACAACACCTGCTTATGCTTTTGGAGTGAGAGTAAAACTGCAAGAAAGAGGAATATGCAGGGA
>NW_005842720.1:289572-321095 GCF_000455745.1 Alligator sinensis
GGGAAAGAGAGGTAAGAAAGAAGCAGTGGTTGTGTGTGATGGGGATTGTGGACTGTAAGAGGGAGTTAAAGGGGCAGGAAAATAAGAGAAGCAGTAGAGAAAAGTTGGCATAAGAGACAGGGAGGGTAAAAGTGAGAGCAAAGATTGAGAAAACAGGAGTGTGCATTGCAAAAAGAAGCTTATGAATGAGCATGGTGGGAAACTGAATGAAGAGTGGGTGGGGCAGAGAGAGTTGATGGCAGGTTAGTGATTGAAGAGAAGTAGAATAGCAATCCACCCAACTCAGGTATTAGGATAGGGCTAAGTTGGGTCTGATCAAAGCCGATATTGGAAAGGCTCAATTTGTTTGTGCGTGTGAGTGGGGAGTTAATCAGGCTTGACTCCCACTGTATGCAGACATATAGTAAGAGGCAGACCTTGCTCTGAAGAGCTGACCATGCACAAGTTTGGAATATTTTATAACTGGTAATTTATACTATAAAATATATTTTTACTTTACTATACAATGACAATAAAAGTACAAGTTTATACTTAGTGACTAATAAGGTCTCTTAATAAAATTCCTGGCTTTGTGGTTCATCTCCAAAATAGAGAATGATTTTTCCAGAACAGAGAAAGATATGGCATTAGTGAAATGAGTTAGACAACTGAAACTAAATCCACATTTGATCTGGTGTGAAATGCTGCATAAATTTAGCATGTTTTCTAATAAGTGTGAGTGAGAAGAATACTGTGAATATCCTTTTTTGTCAGTATTATGTGCTTTTTATTTATTAGTAATAAATATAAAACTTTAAATCAAAAACAGTGTACAAAAATAAAATGTTGCTGGAAAAAGTGAGTTGTTACAAGAATTACTGTCTGGTAATAATAATAATATGTATCTTAACATGGATAATGGTTTTTAATAGAATTGGAGATATTTAATAGATATTGATTTGGTGTATACTGCAAGTAATTCAAAACTGATTGCCTTTCTGAGGTTTCATTATGTGATGGAATCACATAAGGCAGCTGAGAAGGGAAAATCCTTGCCAACTGAAACTAATAACTAGGTACACACTGATGCTGAGAGAGATGAGGGGTTATTGTTTCTGCAATTGATATAAGCTGTGAGATGTCTTAATACAGAGACAGGGAAGAATAGATATTTCTCTGTATTTCTGGGAGTCTCGCTGCTATGGTACCTTCCTGCTAGCAGATGGAGACTTCTCAATATATAGGCCAGTGATTCTCAATGGTGGTGCCACAGCACACTGTGGTGCCATGAGATCCTTCTAAGAGTATTGTGGGGTGCCACACAGTCTTAGCATTGTTAGGTGTGCAAATACCTACAAAAGATTCACAAACTAAACCCAAAGATTTCAACTAGGAACCCACAAACTAAGAGAGTCAATGCACCATCAATTTGTATATAAGAAACGATCTTATCCAAATCACACTTGTTTCCATCTCTAGCAGGTTGAATTATCCATTTTGTTTTCTTTGTTCTAAATGTGTTTTACTTGTATTTTCTAGTCTGGTGCTTACATTAACTGACTGAACTAAGCTTGTAGTTTTTGTTCTTTGTTCAAACCGAGTTGTTTGAAACCTGTTTAAAAGGTGAGACTAGGATTTGGATTATCAAAATTCAATAAGATGAAGGAATGAAGAATAAATTAGGTTATTAGTAATAAACTTCTGTTGTACAACAGGCTAACAGTACCCAGGACTTGAAATTTTCAAACTACTTTAGAGGCAGCATGTGTGAGTTTTTAGACTTCTTTCTTTTATAAATATCAGTTTACACTTGGCTGTTCCTTACCCCAGCAATTTTTAATTATGATAATTTTTAAAACTGAAAATGATAATCACATAGAAATGTTAATTACAGTAAATATGTATAATTTAGATCTACTACTGGTTTGACTTTCTTTACAGCATGAGGGGGATGACATGGACAAAAGTGGCATTTTTGTCTATGTGGCAAAAAAAAAAAATCATTCCAGCACTGCACTGAAGATAGTATTTCCCTCATGTAGAAATTGTATAGTACATGAACATGGATGTGAAGATGGATGATGCCAATGTCTTGGGTTTTAACTTTACCTGTCATATAATAGGATACTGAAGGTAAAGTAAGAGAAAATTGTCTTTCCCAGTTGCTACTTTCATAGTTGCTACTGGTCATTAACACATTGTTATTCTAAATCAGTTTGTCAGAATTATGTCAGGATACATTAAAAGGCCTCTAGTCTAAGGAAAAATGAGAACATACATGGGACTATCCCTAACTAGTGCCATTTCATAGTATTCAGATTCAGTGGAGCCTAACATTTTCTGTGGTAGATCTCTTGTTTAGGTGTTTTCCCCCAAAACTGGTATGCTCTCAGGTTTTTTCAGTCAATGCTAACTTAAAATGCATTACAAATTGTAAGGCAGACAAGGTTCCTTGGGTGAATTTGATATCTTTTATTAGACCAACCCACATGGTTGGAGATGTCCTTAGACCAACACAGCTACAACCTAAACCCTTACAAATTGTAATGCACTACAAACTCTGGGAAGCCACAGAGTATATTACATAAGATTTCAGTAGAACATCTTGCAGGGTTTAACAGGCAAGCTTAGTGTGATAGTGTTAATAAAGGTGTGGACACTTGTTAAAGCTGAGGAAGACAGCAAGGAAGTACTTTCCAAAATTTAGATAGACTTTTCTGAGTGAACAGGGCAAGGGGCATACATTCAAGAAGTCCGAGCCTGAATTGATTCAATCTTTGCAGGTTAGTCTAACCTGCAGAGTTTGAACCTATTTGCAAGTGGACAGACATCTACTTTTGAGTCAGGAAATCCAGGCACATGCCTTCAGTGGCTTAGGCTAGAAGCCAAGGGGTGCTAAAGCAAGCCTTCTCCTCCCTTCTACAATGCTGAACGGGGGGAGGGGGGGATGGCCAGGCCCCTGCAGGACACTGTGATTAGGGAAAGGTTTAAGCTCAGGAAGCAGGGAGTGTTGCCAGCCTCCAGCTAGCACTCTAAGGCAAAGGGTTGGTGGAGGTGGGGTGGGGGGAGGGAGGACTGCTTGTGTGGAATACACGCATCTTTTAATGATACTGAGCTTTTCAATCTCCTTCTCCCTGCTTCATAGATTCATAGATTTCATAGACATAGGGCTGGAAGGGACCTTGGAAGATCATTGAGTTCAGCCCTCCACCCGAAGGGCAGGAAGTCAGCTGGGGTCATAGGATTCTTAGTATTGCTTCTTAGTATACTGTCTGTAGCAAACTGACGGCACCACAGGTCCCATGCATTGCAAACCAAGTCATTTCTCACATCTCTCTCTGCTCCCTCCTGAACACTGTCAGACTGCGGCCTTTGAAGCAAGCCAGCAGGGAACTTATCAGAACACAAAGCTTATCAGCTCATGAAGAAAACCGAAGCCTGTCTCTCATTAGTCCAAGCTCTTCTTAAACAGCTTTTTCCAAGGCATTTGTAATGAAGAATGGAGGGACATTACCAGCTGATCTGCTGATTAATTCCAAAAAGCCCTAAGTGGACACCGTTCTGTCTGCCTTTGTTCCAGTGAAATTGGAGACACACACACATAGACACCCCTCAGCATTAGCTACTGTGGGGGTGGTGTGACCATGACCAGATGCTGGCTGGGGTCCGTACCACTGGGGTCCCTGCTGTGGGAGAAGGGAGAATCTCTGTTTGAGCAGCGAGTGTTAGGGGGGGTGTGAAGGTCAGGGAGAAGCCAGGCAGATGTTGCTGTGCCTGGAGTCTCTACCTCCTTCTCAGCCAGCTGGAGCTCCAGCTAGGGAGGAGAGGGGTAGGGCCAGCCCCAAGAGCAATACATAGGGGGTGTACGCAGGTACGTGTGTACCCCCTAAGCGTGGTGGTGCATCCCCTACAAAAAGGCTCTGCTGACATTGTTGGTGCCTGCAGGTGGTCACAACTCTCCGCTCGCCACCCCCCTGCCCACCGCCGATAGTGCCAGTGGCACCTGCAGGAGCTCCCGCTTACTGCCGCCATGTTTGCCGCCACGAGTGCTGCTGCCACTGCACTCCAGGCACCAGTGTCCCCTCCCAGCTGCTTGGGGCACATATTGTTCATGGCCAGCCCTGATCTCTGAAGTGGACAGCCCAGCCCAGGGCTGAAAAGCATGCTGGGATGCTGGGGGACTCTGATTTAACTTAAACCAGGACAGGGTCTGGGACACAAATTCCATAAACCAGTTTGACCCAAACCAGTTAAGTCTGATACTACATTCAAACAGGTTTATCTTAAACCAGTTTTGGCCATTTTGAAACTGGTTTATGTGTATCACTTAAACTGTTTTTTGTGTAACTTCTCTCCCTAGCCCAAGTGTTCAGGTTCTGAGTGTTGAAGTTCAAAAGGATGGTGTGCTCACCTGGCTTCAAATATCTGTTCCCGTGCTACCTTGATGTGGGCACCTGGTGGTGGGCATGGTGAGGCTTCATGCGACCACTGAGAGGGACCTTGATCACCCCAGAGAAGACCCCTGAACTCACCTGCCACAACTTTGAGTGTATCTTCAGTAGTGTGGTCTCCTGTCAAAGGTCCCTCATGGTTGGTCACTCCTCCTGGTGGATATTCGTGGGGCTCCACCTCCCCTACACCTCTTCCTTACGCCAAACTCAGGTGGGCCACTTGATCTTGGTATGGCTGGCCCTCTGGTCTTGATGATCTGTGTTCTTCATGCCCTTGCTGGTATCGATTATTATCCTTGTTTTTCTTGCTGCGGTGTACAGGTCCGCTGGGTTTCACCCCTCTTGGTTACCTCTCCTGCTGTATGCCAGCTACTCATCGAATCTCGGGAGCATCCCCTTTGTTTGGGTCTCAATCTAACTCTCTCGATGTGGGCTTAACAACTAAATAGCAGAACAAGACAAAACCATAAGAAACAACACACAAAATACACACAGGCAGGAGGAAATGAAAGAGAAAAAGTACTTCAAGGAGGGCGGATAGGAAAGAAGAGATCAGGCTAGACAGCCCCTGCTTTCTCTCCACCCTGAAGCCTGTGCCTGATTGTGTCCCCCGATGCTGCTCCTCTCTCTGTCTCTGTTGAGAGCATCCTCCATTTCTTCCCTGGTCAGCCCCTCTCCTACGCTTCAGAGCTGTGGGATCTCGGTGTGGAGAGCCTCTGTGGTCTCCCGTGTTCCTATGGCTCTCCCTGGAACGAGGTCTTCCCCTATACGCTGGTGTTGCCTGTGACCAGCATGGGGTCGCGCTGCATTCGTTGCCACCTGAGGAGCCTCTCCCCAAGTGGGATCTTCCTTTCCATGCCGGCGCAGACTCCTGCTGGCATGGAGAGCTTCTGCAGCCTCCACTACCTTTCCCTCTCTCCCCGCTTCTCTCCGCATGTTCACTTTTATCCCAGCCGGGCAGCAATAACTCCTGATGTCACCCGCCGGCCCCAGCTGTAGATAAGCGTGCCTGGTGAACCACGCAGGCTTCTCTCGTCGCTTGTCCTGCGTCTGGAGTCCTGTAGCAGGTAAGTAACTTCTGATTTCAGGGTCTTTTATTTCAGTGTGTGTAGCCCCCGTCCCGGGTCCCCCTGTGGAGAGGGTTTCTAGTTCCCCCATGGTTGTACCCCTGGGACAGATGGTATGCTGGCTTGTTCTTAAAATTTGGTTTATCCATTATCAATGTTAACTGATTCTAGTATGCAAATGAACCAAACTGATCAATATCTTGATTGTTTTTGGCAGAAGTTTCAGAAAGAATTAAAAAAATGAAAGTATATAACTTTCATTATAAGGTGTGTTATTTCCTTCTAAGTCTGTTGTTTCTACTCCCAGAATTACACAAAGCAATTAAGAAACAGTCTGTTTTTTTCAAGACCAGAAGACTAACTTGTATAATAAAATGACACTTGGGAGCACTAGTAAAAAGAATTATATTTTCAATTAGAATTCAGTAGATATTAGCATTTTAGGAAGTTGTTAACAGAAAATGATATATTCAACATTTGTGGAATTTTTAATGCCCCTTAACTGTAACTAGGTTTATATTTTGCATTATGTAGCATTGTGGAATGTTAGGTTTCACATTTTGAAAGGTATTTTCTATTTTTTAAGGCATATATTCAGTTTCCTATTTTCTATAATCTCAATGCAGCTGCAATAAAAATATTAATAATGAGTCTGAGTGAGTTTTTCATACACATTGGATATTTTTCACTATGTAGTAAATTTCTTCCTGCTAAGGCCCACAAATCTGTCAGAATGGATTCTTCGGCCTGCTTGCAGCTTGGAGGCAGAACCAGACCTGTCAGTGCCACACATTCATTTGACTCAGCCAGGCCTCTTGGCTTTAGAGCTTTTCTTATTTAAAATAAGTTTAAAAATAGGATGGTTTATTTGGTTTTGGTAGCATATTTTATTACATTTTGTAAAAATGTATAGGGGTTGGCACTACCCTGGGAGGATAGAAAGGAGGGTTTGATTCCACTCTGCCCTTTGTAATGGTTGGAAAGGAAACACTGGAACTCCTTGCCCTAGGCTGGGGCAGAACCCAGGTGCAGCTGCCCCATGGTGGGAGGTTGTGGTGACGCCGTGTGTCCCTCATCCTGATCTTACAATTTGCTGACATAGAGAGCTATTGCTGTGTGCTGGGTAAAGTGAGGCTGGAGTGGGTGGGAATATTGTACCAAATGCAGTGGCACCCCACCTGTACTCCACGCTCCCCAGAGAGCAGAAGTAGCTCTTCATATTTCTGCTTGGCCAACGCTGAGTTAGAGAGAGCCTGGGGGAACCATGTGAGCTCCCTTATAGGCACTCTCCCCTCAACTTCTCAATGAGGAGCTGGGAGCCTCCTCCATACACCCTGAGCAGGAATCAAAGCGGGTGCAACTTTACTACTGCACCTACTTGACCCTACCTGTGGCCACCACAACGCTTTCCATTGTGTTAGGGAATATTTCTGGACACGGGTGACTGGTGCCTCCCAAGTCTGGGGAGGCACCCTGCAGGTGCTGCTGGCAGCATTGGCAGTGGGGCCAGAGTTGATGAGCTCCCACAGGTGCCACCAGTGGTGTTGGTGGCAGGGCCAGAGCTGGCGAGCTCCCGCAGGTGCCACTGACGGTATTGGTGGTGTGACAGAATGCCACCTGTCTCTCCCCAAAAACTCTGCTCTGTGACAATTTGGTTAACATGGTCCCTGTGGAGGGCAGACATCTCATCTCTTTAGGTAACCTGAGTTGGATACATTTCTGAGGGACGGGGGGAACCTGCTCCCTCTGCCTATGTGACTGGCATCACAAACCTGGGTGAGGGGCTTATGCTTCATATTGTTCTAAGCAGTGCCAACCTAATTGGGAGGGGGCTAGAGCCCCTGCCAGTCTGCCCAGCAACCAGTGATGCATTTCAAATTGGTTGGCTGGCAGCCAACAGGTGCTGGCCTCCATTGGACGAGGTAAATGAGGTCATAAGGTCTATATAAGTTAAGGACTGCCCAGGAGGAGGGACAGCAGCCATGATGAAAACTAAGAAAGAGAAGAGCTGGACCATCTGCAACTAAATGGGGAGGGGGCTAGAGCCCCTGCCAGTCTGCCCAGCAACCAGTGATGCATTTCAAATTGGTTGGCTGGCAGCCAACAGGTGCTGGCCTCCATTGGACGAGGTAAATGAGGTCATAAGGTCTATATAAGTTAAGGACTGCCCAGGAGGAGGGACAGCAGCCATGATGAAAACTAAGAAAGAGAAGAGCTGGACCATCTGAAACTTGCTCTCTCTTGAAACTCATGATCAATGAACTGCATGCCTCCAGAGGGAATCTCCACCTGCCTCTGGATGATACTCGTGAGTAAGCTACCTGAGATCTAACTAGATATATAGCTTGCAGTAACGCAGATGTGTGATCAAAGGCTACCCAGCTACCCTGTTTGCTCTATGGGATTTATCTGATATTGCTTTACCCTGTACCCTATTTCAAACCTACTCCTTGTAACCAATAAAGTTCTCCTTTGTACCTAGCATGGGAGACTTACTGGGAGAGGGGCTAGATTATGCCTTGGGGTCCCCTTGGTTTGGCTGACTAAGGGAGACCACTATTTGTGCTTCAGTCTGAGGGAAGCACCCCAAGTTCTTGAAGTGGGTTGAATACCCTCGAGGGCTACTAGGCCTGTGTTTCCCAGGGGGCACAGTGCCAAGATCAGGCCAGATCATGGGTGGTGGTAGCACTACCCCCAGGCTAGCGGGTGTACTCCAGGAAGGAGGTCAGCCAGACATGAGGCACCCCCAGGGAGGCACTCAGAGCCTGGAAGGTGGTCAGGCACAGTGAGGTGGGTGGCTCAGCACAAGAGCACCCCCTACTGGCCCACCACACGCAGTGGAGCTGGCAAGCACCCACGGCAGCCCTGTTCGTGCGGGGCAAGTCCCACCCTCCGTGTTCCCTCCTACATGTCGCCTCCGTTTCTGGAAACTATACTGATATTTACTATTTTTACTTATATTTTGTATACTTTTTTGTTTCTATTGTACTCAAATTTTAAATGTATTATGCAAGCAGGGAACATAAGTTCTAAGAAGGCTTGAGGTTAGGGGGGCTCAAGGAATAACACACTGAGAGTAGGTTTGTTTGTATTTCTGGTGTTTTCTCGTTAGCAGATTTTAAAATATTCTCAGTGTTAGCAAATAGACGTATCCCATAACTAGTGAAAAACCCAACCTAACAGGAGCTTGAACAGCTGTGATTTAGAATGTGTGTTTTTGTTTTGTTTTGTTTTTTACCTTTTTTAGTCAGGCAAATAGAGAAACAAAACTTCCAACACTCAAGTAAAATACAGGGATTGCATGAGGTTAGAATTATTAAATATTTACAGAAAAAATAATGTGTAATGATTCTTATAACTTATCAGTATTATCAATATAATGTTTATATATGTAAATATACTCATTAACACTCAAAATCTGACTACAGATACTGGCTTACCGGCTGGTAAAAATTGTTTATGGGTACGTGTGTGTATAAAATTATTTTGAACTGCCTTCATGTCTTTATAAAATAAGAAATAAAGATATCTAGATTTATGTTATGTGTACTTAATATAACTACAGTAGTGTTTTAGTCCATGTGTATTCTTTAATACATTCTTGCCCTAAAATTAACTTTATTTACTAAAGACCCCCATCCCCCCATAATTTTACTCAGTCCAGTTTCCCTCCCCTTTAGATTTCCAAACAGTCCTTATGTGTGTACCCTTTTGCCCCTTTCCTAAAATGTTGAGATTCACCCTAACCCCCAGATGGAGGAGACTATTTAACTCTTCCACACCTGAGTAGAGAACTCTTTCCTGGGAGGTTCCTGACTCCTACACTATATGGTAGTTTGTTGGATACTGTTTTTTGGAGGGAGCTGTGTAGAGCCATGTTTCATGCCTCCCTGATGTTTCTTCCCATGTTGCACTATATTTAAACCCTCCCCCATTTCCTTACCCTTTTGCTTTTAACCCTAGAATGTATTTTTACTTTCCCATTTTCCTAATTATTTTGGTCCCCAACACTGCCATTTTAATTTTTTTTCTTTCCCCTGTGATATTCCCCTTCATTTTTCCTTTTCATCTCCCTTATACTATCATTCAGTCCCACTCAAATCCTCTTGAATACACCTGGTTTTGTACTTCTCCCCGTCCCCTGGTTTTTGTACTTTAGTATCTTCTTACTCTTGGGTTTAACAGTTTTCCAATCTGTATTATGATGTTCCTTCATGCTCAACATGTCAGTCTCAGGCTGAGATTCCAGAGTGCTTTCCAGTAAGTTTAATTTCTCAAAGATCTTAAGACCTTTTTTCTTCTTTATGATGTACTGCTGTTGTTGATGTGGAAAGATAAGGTTAAAAGGAAAGCCCCATCTGTATCTTATATTTTCTTCTTTGAGAGATTCTGTAATTTCAGTCAGTTCCTCCCTTCTCCTTAATGTTGCCTGTGAAAAGAAGACTTGAAACATTTGTATTTTATATCCTCCCAGAGTACCTTCAGAATCTGCTGCTTTTGTTCAAAACAGAGAAAATGTAGTATTATGTCTCTTGGGCTGATTGAATGAGGGGAGTGTAAATAATTCTCTATGCTTTACCTGCAAGGACTGTTGCCTTTTTCCAGCAGTAAATATGTAAATATTTATATCTAAACATTATTATACATTCTTTAAATATTCTGTTGGATCTCCCTTCTCCTCCCCTTCCAGGAGACCTCTTATTCTAATTTTCTTCTCTCAAGAATGTCTATAATCTCAGTTTTCTCTGCAAGCTCCTTTTCATTTTTTCAATCATCTTTATTTTATTTTGCAGATTTATTGCTGATTGCAGGTTTCCCTCCACTTCTGTCTCTAGGTTTGTGACCCTGCCCCTTATTTTCTCTTATTGTTGCTTTGATTTTTATCAAACTGTGCCTCTGTAAAGGATTGTAAAGCTCTGATTTCTGAGATTAACCCATCCAACTCCTCCCTGGTCAAAGGTGCTGTTGTGTCTTCTTTTCCCTGCCTATTCTGTTTCCCCCTGTAGCAGCCATCTTTGATTCTACAGACTCTGTGAGCTGTTTTGAATGAAGCTCTCCCAGCAAGTTTTTTTCAGGGAAGTAGCTTTGGAGCTGGAAGGTTTATAGAACAACAGGTATCTCACGCTTATTTAAATTGGAAGTCTCAACCCCTTTAGTCTTGGCATCCTCCTGGCCTTGAAAGGAATAATGCGTCTGCAGGGAAATTGTGCAGAATCACCAGTTTGAGCTAAATCCTGCTTGACTTAAGTAGTTTCATTGACTGCAATGATATTAGTCATGGCAGGATTAGGCTGTTTATACTCTGAACATGCTTTCATGAAACATTGCATATTTAGCTTTCTGGCCTCTATGCAACTGATTGTATTAATTGTGATTCTCATAAGTGATGGACACTGTCTCTTCAGTACTGTGGGCTATACTAGTGACAAGAGTTGCAGATAATTTTTACTTTTTCTGGTTTTTTTCTGCAAATTGTTGCAGAGATGCTCATTTAAGGGGCCTTTTCACCCACAGAGATGTATGGTAGAAAAACAATTCTGACTAGTTCTTTAATATATGGAAGTACTAATCTGGGAAGGGAAAAATGCAGATTGGGAAAAAATGATTGGCTACTATTTGTCTGACTGTTGAGAAAAGAAAGCCAGCCAACCAATCTGTACTGGTTGCCCAAAAATGTGTCACCCAAATGCCATTATGATGGGCTGTCTGGATAAATAGGAAGGAAATGTTTATGTATTTAATATTTCGTACACAATTGCAGTATATGTTAATTGTGTTTCTGAATTACTGGAGCCCTCTCAAGTACATAGAAAGCACAAATTGGCATAATCCTCAAAGGATGTTATTCCTGTGCTGCATGGCATTTGTCAGAGGATTTGCTGAAGGAAAATAGGCATTTGAAGGATGAGGAGGTTCCCAAACTAGAATTGCCTGGGAAACTCTAAGTCTGTTAGACATTGTTCTTTCAAAAGTCATTTACACAACATCAGATGAAGATAAAACACATTAACTGAACTCTCTTCCTGGATAAATTTTAAATTCATGTGTCACAAGAATTGATTAGATCAGCAGCACTTAACCCCATGGGCCAGATAAGCGGCTTGGGGTTGATTGTTGGGCCAGATGGAGCCCTGTGTGCTAAAACTGGGCCCCTTGGACTAGGATTGGGACCTCACACTGACCCTGTCTGGCCCTTCATGCTTGGATCAGGAACTCAATCCAGGGTCCCCAAAGGTCTAAAATTTAGCAGCAAGGGAGCAGTGCCACTGCCCCATTGCTAGTTTTCTGGACCTGTAGGGAGTCCTGTGGGCTGGATGACATGGTGCTGTGGGCCAGGAGTTGAGCACCTTTGGGCTAGGACCGGTCAAGAGGCTTACACTATTTCCACACCATTGGTGCACATCTTATGTAGCACCAAGGGCTGCACTTAACTTGCATAATTTACTCAGGATTTCAATAAAGTATAAATACCCAGTTTTGCATTATTTTATTATTATCATGATTATTGTTGTTTGTTTTATTATTATTGATATTGTTGTTGGTATAGTTGTTATTGTTATTATTATTTTTGTTCCATAAGTAATACAAGGTACTTCACAAAATACATTAAAAAAAATATAACTGAATTTTTGAGGCCATAGGGGAATGAGTACTAAGGTAAAACATTTTGGAACACAGTGAAAGCATTATTTTTCCAGAGCTAGGAACTGATGACTGGAGTCTTTTGATCTTTTAAATTTGGACTAGCAAATACAAAACTATTAGCACCTTGGAGCTGAGGCTACTTTTACATTATATGTGTACACAGAAGCTAACAAAAAACAGTGTCCTGATACATACTCTAAACCCTACCATAATACAAATAATAAATAAGCAAAGCCTGGAGCAAATAGTAGCTCTCTTCTGTAATGAGAGCTATCACTTGCCAGACATTTATAGTAGAAAAGAGCATTGATTTTCTAGAATAATTAGTGTCACCATCATTTTCGAGAATCATTTTTTTTCCAGATAATAAAAACACCACTGTATAAATTGTGGAAAACGGTACTTTAATTACTGTACTGTAGAGCAAATATTAGAAAAACAACAAGAAATAAATGTATGGTACTGTACAGTCTTTTAAAATCTTAAAGCACTAGTAAGTAACAATACACAGTTATCTTGCTGACAAGCAAAACTCAACTGTGGGCTGATGCTTTTGTTATACAAAATCTTCTGGTTAATTGACTTTCTGGATAATTAACTCTTTACTGTAATAAATTCATAGCCTGACCCAAAACCCTTGGGAAGGGTCTCCCCCAGTTGAATTCAGTGGGCTTCCTTAATCTTCCTTAAAAACTAGTCAATCTTTCATATTAGGATATTTCATTGACTTTAGGCCCTTACAAAACTTATATTGGTCTGGGTCAGACCACTGTAATGAAATCAGTTCCACCTGAACATTGGTTTAATGTTCTTTTTGTTTGGATGCAAATTGGTCCACAGATAATCTGAACTTGGGTTTCTTTGAAAGACTGGACTGTTGATAAAAAAATTCTTGAGGCTTTTTAATCCATTCAGCACAGGATCAAGAAGACCCCTGTATTCACTTAATGCATTTTTATTGGTAGTTCAGAAAGTGGAAAAGTTTATTCTGCTGTTCAATCTATGAAAACACTTCTAACTAGGAGTTTAATATTAAAACTTTTAAGGTAGTATTTTGCCATCTGTTTTGAAGTCTGAAGTCACGTCTTGATTTGAAATGAATGGTCAAATATAAGTTACTACTGACCCAGGTAGAAAGTAGAGTTGCACTGATATAAAGGTGCCATATTGGATCAACACTGATAAAATAAATTAACTTTATTGGCTATTGGCTTTTTTTGGCTGGTGTAGCCAATAATGTACCAATAAATATGCCTTCTGGCTGGGGCACCCAAATGCCACGTGCATGTGCGCAGCCACAACATGCACGTGGCTAGGAGCACAGCTGGGCAGTGTGGAGAGCAGCACCCTGCAGGTAGGTCTGTGGAGGGGAAGGGGTATGGAGGAGGGAAGGGGAGTGGGGGGACCAAGGCCCCAGTGGTGAAGGATGGAGTGGGGCAGGTGCAAAGGCTGGAGCTGGGTGGGGGCGCTAACTAGCCAGGGTGGTGAATGGGACACTGGGGCTGGGGCTGGGGTGGAGACTGAAACAGATCTGCAGGCAGCTCATCCGGGGGGCCCAGGGGGGAGTGGGATGGGGGGTGGCTCCTCACTGTTGTGTATATCCCTGGGGGAGGCATGGGGGGGTGTGCCCCCCTGGATTTGTGCGCAGGATGGAGGTGGGCTGCCCGCTGTGGCTCTCCACCATGCTGCCTTTTGCCCTGGGAGCCCTGTGCCAACCACATGCCCATTGCCCGCTTGGCGGTGGTGGGGGCAGCGAGTTGTGCCTTGCGCCACTGGATGAGCAGGGGATGTGGCGCAGCCAGCACACAGGTCTTGGGGCAAAGGCAGCAGAGCCAAAAGCCCTGAGCCCACAGTGGGCAGCCCGCCTCTGCCCTTTCCCCACCCGGCTCCACTCCTAAAAACATCCCTGTGCTTAGAAATGGTGGCGGTGATCCTCACAGCCATTTTTAAATGCTGGGATGCTATTCCCCTGGATGAGCTGCCTGTGGCTCCATCCTGCTTTCCGCACCGGCTCTGGGGTCTCATTAACTGCCCTGGCTGGGCAGTGCACCCCATCCCAGCCCCTGCCTGTGCTCCACTTCCTCCCTTACTGTGGGGGCCTCGATTTGCCCCACCATGGCTCTTCCCTCTCCCCTGCCCCTTCTCCTCCACAGATTTATCTGTAGTGTGCTGCCCTTTACACTGCTCAGCTGTGCTCCTGTAAATCAGTTATTGGTTTGCTATCAGCCAATATGCCTGGTGAATAATCAGCTCTTGGTATTGGCCAAGAAAATCTGTTTCAGTGCACCCCTAGTAGAAAGTCATGTTGCAGTTAAATGGAAATTTGTTCTTCCATGAACTTTCCTTTGCTGGTGAGTGTTGAATTGCCTGGATTTGTTATCTTCTGTAGCATTCACAAGAATTCCCTACACCTTTTCCTGTTGCTGCCTCTTACTCTTATTCTATGTTTCAAGAACTGTATTGAAACCAGGCCTAGGAGAATTAATATTCTTACACAAGAGACTGTCTGTAAGTTCTGTCTTATTAAAGCTGACTGGATAGACATGTTAATTAGATCTTTCTTCTAAAGTTAACAGTCGGAGTTAGAAATATTGATATTTAAATTGGTGTCAGTTCATCAGAGTTAGCACTACTGAGATTAATGGGGAGGTTCACATGTATTTTGGACTAGATGTTTCAGGCTATCTGACTGAAGAATCCTGAAAATATCATTTCAGTGGTTTATATCACAATTCCATAAGTACTGGATAAGTACTCCATATTGTATGATATATATATAATATACTTATACATAAAGCACTTAAATATATATATATATATATATATATAAAAACATGCAAAAACTGAGGGGGTCCTGGGTTGTCTGCAACCTGAAATAATTGAGATCATATGCAAACATTACTGTCATGTTTGGCAATATGACAGGCCCAGCTGTCATAAATATATTACAAATGATTGTAGTATACCAAACATGGGAAATCAGTTCGTTTTCTTCAGGGGTTTTGTACAGAATTTAATAGCACTAAGTAATTATGTCCACTATGAAATTTGGAAACACTAATAGAGAAGCAACTCTGCTTCTTTGTTGCTTGGCAATTCAGTATTGTTCATTTTATCAAAATTACCCCACTATGATTTCTCTTAACAGTGTTCTTGTTTACAGAGGAGCTGTGAGAATGAGGGATCAATTTAAAAATACATTAATTTTAAGAGAAAGAAAACAAACAACCCCCAAATCTCTAATTATAAAATTTAGGGGTAAATCAAACTGGGGACTTCATGGCTAAGTCTTCTGAGCATCTGCACATTTTGAAGCATGAGACTAGCAGTGGAAATTGTTCAGCATAATTCATGCTTGCTGTAATGATCAGGGTGTTGCAGATCTATGGAAAACCTTTATAGCTCAAACATGTGGTCAGATTAAAAGGCTTATATCTGGAACGAGATTTTTGTATGTGTTATTAGTTCATGGGGCCTTTTTCCTTACAGAGAAGCATGGAATATGTTCCTTAGCTGTTCTCCTGCCTAGATTTGCATAACTGGAACTAATTGTATCTGAAGCATATTTCTGTTTGTTCTAGTAGATTAATGAGTAATAATTAATGCAAAAGATTGTGCAGCATGGTTTATCTCATGGTGTATTTTAAGGAAAATAGTATATAGTACATACTTAAAAGTCCTTTGCTTGCCCTTCTGTGCAGCCATATTTACTAGACTCAGGTGAACAGAAAAGCAATCTAGAGCTCAATCTTTTGGCCCTGTGAGCCAGATAAGTGGTACAGGGCTGGTCTGTGGACCAGACTGGGCCCTGCTCTCTCCCGCCCCTTGTATGCCAGAATTGGGTGTTGGGGACCCTGACAATACCTGTTCCTGCCTGCTACACCTTGGGATTAGTTCCTGGGGACCTAGAGCTGCTGCCCCTCCCTTTGCTCCAGGACTGGCTCCTGAGAGCCCAGCAGTGCCCCTTCCTGTCCCACCCCCGCTTGCACCAGGATCAGGTCCCAGGGGGCCCAGCACCACCCCCTTCTGGATCCCCACACTGGGATTGGGCCCTGAGGCCTGGCGCCACCCCCACCCTGCCCTGTGTACTGGGATTGGGTGCCCAATCCAGTGTGTAGGGCACAGGAAGCAATTTCTGGATCCATAGGAAGTCCTTGCCCTTGAGGTTGAACACCCCTCATCTAGAAGTTTCAGTACAAGGACTGAAAGATAGGCATTTCTGAGTTCAGATCCAGGTTTTGACACCACTCTGGCTTTAACCTTGACCTTTTCTTCTTAGTATCCATTATTATAAGATTAAGATATTACTTATTACTTGTAGATATTGAATGTTAATTCAATTTATGAAGGGCATTGAATTTGAAAGTGCTACTGTTAATAGTAACAATACAGTAAGCGAAATCAGTAGACATTACAATATTTTGTGGTGTATGGGTTAGTAAAGGGGAAGACATACTACAAAACAGCTCTTCAGCTGTATTTCTTACACTGTCGTATGTCTATTGAACCTTGTCTACATGGGGAAGTTGACTAGAAAAGCTATTCTGGAATAGCTCCTCATGTGAACATTGTTATGGAATAAACCTCTCTTTCAGAATATTTGGTTTTCTTTGTGAGTTTATTTTTCAGCAGCTATTCTAATCATTTTACTGGTGTGACCAAGGCCTTATAATAGGATATGTGGCATTGTCTAATTGTCCCATTATGGTTAAAAACAGTTGATTTGTATAAATCACCCTATGTCAGTCACCCAAAGTTGACAGCACTTTTGCTGTTTAAAATTTTTGGAATAGACAAGGCCTGTGCCTTCCTCTTCCTTGATATAAATCCCACAAGATGCCTGTCAGCTCAAGGGTAGTACAAGAATTTGCTAATGCCTGTGTAGCACATTGAAAATTTCAAGTGCAGAATAGTATTTTAGATTACATGACATAAAGGATGAAAATAATTTGGTACCACAATAGACTTGTTAACCAATAAAAAGATGTCACACCAACTATTTTCCCTTTCATAAAACTTTGCAGCAATAAGTATATGCAGTAAATGCATTGCCAATGTCTAGTTCTAGAAAGATTGTTTCTCTACATGCTTCTATGCTGCAGCTGAGAGCCTTCATTTCTGCTGATTGAGATCTGCCCTGTGGGTTGGTTGGAAGGATTTAGTCCCTGGCAGAGTATTTGTCTGAACTTCATTCAGTCTGTTCAGTTCCCAATAGCTGCTCTTCATAATAACTTGAAGGACTGATATCCTTTTAGAAAACAGCATTTCACATCTCTTGTGAATTGCTTATTTTTCCTAGAGCAGAATGAGATGTTCATACAGCAGTTCTCACCATCAAAAGTATTTCCCTCTGGAATCATGGTGTTGGGGCTTTCTGTTTCTTTAGCTTATATGATTGAGTATAGAGACCTGCTTAGCAAATCATTCTGCTTACCAATCCAATTGACCTTTGGCCTTCACCATGCTTATACTGGATTCATGTGAAAACTGGAATCAAGCCTATATTACTAGACTCTGGCACTGATTCATTTTGTGCTCTTGGGCAAGTTATTTAATGTGTAGTTCTTTTTTGAAAAGTGACTATAGAATAGCATCATGCAGTTCCCTATTGATTGTCTCTCAGTAATTTCAGTTTCATATATTGTGAAACCTCCCCTTTACAAATAGGAAGCTGTTTTTCTCCTAACCATCAAACCTATGGACAGTCTGAGATTTTAGAGTCAAACTGAGCTATTTCTGTCTCGCAAATTACCTGTGATTAGAGATGGATCCACCCAGAACAGCAAAAACAAACAAAACAAAAAACCTTTCATAAAAAAATTAAATGACTTTTTAACTAATATGGTCAACTTTCTATATAATAAAGGTTTGGCCAGCTAATTAAGCATATTAATGACTACTATATTAATGACTACCTCACTGTTTTTGGTGTTGCACAAGTGTGATCAGTTTGGATTTGGGAAACAATACCAATGAAGGTACATAATGTGGACTAGATTCCTGCCGATGTTCTGTAACTGGTTCCTCTCCTTCGATGTGTGCCTTCATCCCTGAAAATAAACTGTGGAGAAGAGTTCCATTACAGGAATGAAGGGCCCTTTGCCCTCAGGAACATAACCAAATCAAGCTTCCTGATGTCCCTGTTTCTCATTCAGAAATGCCATAATCCCTCTTTCTTAGGGCCTTACAATATCTAAGGCAGAGAGAAAGGATTTAAACCACACACTGCAGAACTTCATTGTAGAAACTGGTACCAAATTGTTCGTCTTATAGTAGGGCCACCTGACACTGATATCCAGAAATTAAAGGAAGAACTTGGGTTGTTCATTGACATTTTGATGTCATGGCACTACCAAAACACTTCAAAAACCTTTGTTTTGTTCATCAGTTAATATAATTGGCCTACTTTGCTAATTGTCAGTTTTAACAGAAACTTTTTTTATTGGTCTTACGAAAGATTTCAGAGCTCACTTGTGTGTAGATTTTGTGACATGTTCTATTAATGAAAGAACAAAGCACACAAAGTAAAATATGTCAAGTCACCACTGATGCTTAGACAACAGGGCTAACAATTCTTGTGGCAAGGTAGCACCTTTTAGAAGTCCAGCCAACTAAAATTATGGGAAAATTATAGTAAATTAACCAATTAAGTTGCTAATGATAATTGCCTTCACCCTTTTGCTTTGACAAGCAGACATAACTAGGTGTTTACAAAAATAAAATCAATTTTATGATTATATTTTTCAGTTGCAACATTGTTAGAGCTGTCAGAGTTAATTGAGGCTCAGCATTAATTGAGGCTCATAATCCTGTGTAGTGACTAAGAATTTCAGCAACAGCAAAATGTTGAATGCTTTTATAGCTCAAGTTTAATAAGAGAAATGTGTGCAGAAAGAGAATTTCCTGTGTATAGCACATCCATGCAGTGGAACCTGTAAAAATATTTCATTCCAGGATGTATTAATTCCAGTCAGCTCTGACAGCATCACAGTGCTAATTGCAGGGGAGATCCAAAAAAACAGAGTCTAGAAACGGAGCTGAGCAGGGTCAGGACATCAGCGAGCACGCTGATCAGAGAAGCTGTACATCACCAGAGCAGATGTACAGAAGACCTGCTGGCTGGGCTACCGCTTGCTGCCACAGGTAGAACCAAATGAAGAGGCCACTCTCCCCAGTAGCCAGTGCTGACAGAAGGTCCTGACAGTGGCCAGCTAGCTTATTAGCTGTGATACGGCTTCCAGTTATGGCCTCAGACAGGTTTGGCCACCTGGGCAATCAGCCCAGGCTGGGCTGCCTGTTAGGACCCCTGACAATTTTGGCCCACAATCTGAAAAGGTTGCCAACCACTGCTCTGTGTCATGTGGTAGTGTGCTGGTGGAATTTCTGGTGTTGTGCCTTGTAGTTTTGTGAGAGGGGGTTGAAGTAACTAGGTAACCCTTGGGTAAATGGTTGCCTGAGAAAGCAGGGGAAGGGACTTGATGGTTATGTTCCTATGCAGAAACTCAGGTTTTTAGGTCTGGCTCTTCACTTCAGTGCACAGTACTGGCCAGTTTGGCTGCTGTTGTGTATGTGCAAACAGTAGAAATGTACTGCAGGAATTGAGGCCTAAAATCACTGTGATAAAGAGATGTACAATAATCTCTGTGTTTGGAACAACATCCAATAAACAGTTATTTTAATGTGAAAGTTGGCAATGCTGTCATTTGAACTGTCAGTTGGCACAGAGCTGTCATTTGAACTCTGAAAGTAAATATGAAACACATTGGTTTTGAGAAGAGTAGGTAGTACTTTCAAGAGGGTAATTTACCCTAGAGCTGTGGCTGCTTCGGTAAGGAATGAAAGTTAAAAAAAACAGGCTAATATGCTTCTCTGTGATTCTAACAAGAAGCACGTAAGCAACAAAGTGGAGAAGTGCAAAAAGATCTGATTTAAGATGATAAGAACTGTATAGTACATAGCCTCTGCATTTTTCTATATATGTGGATAGAAGATTATGTCCTCCATGTGGAAAGATGATTTCTGTACTTGGTTGAATAGCAATTGATTTTATGAATATCTGCCAAAATGTGATCACTGAGCAATAACCTCATTAGTTGCTTACCATCACAGATCATTACACAGATGAAACTTTTTTTTTTTTGTAAACTGTCGCTTAAGAGCAGAGAGGAAAGACCATATCTGAGCAGAAATGTAAATGTTAGGAGAGCTTATAGCAGTGGAGATCTCAAGCATATTGTTTGTACTCAGCTGCCTGTCTTCAGTAACTTGGCATTTATATTTTACATTTGGAAGGACCATGAGTGATTTTTAGATGATGACAGAGGCAGACAGAGTCTAAGATCACAGATGAAGCTTCAAAGAGAGAAATTATGAGAGAGAACATATGAGAAACATGGTTTAGTGGATTTTATCTGGACCTCCTATATATATAACCCAGATGCACTGAATAAACTAATCCATCAACTAAATAATCAATTCCAATGAAATCTGATCAGCAAGCTTCCTTTCCCAGTGCTTTAATGTATAACGATTTAGTACACTTCAGTTACTTATTTTTTCCACAAATGGTCACATTTTTTTTTGGTTTTAATTTTCACTGAGCTGTGAAATAAGTAAGTTGATTCTGAATCTAATTCAGTAGCATTGGGTGCATCTACACATGCATATTAATATGGAGCAATAAACTCTGGAGCTTGTTGCTCCAGAGTTTATTGCCCTGAGCGCACCATTTGCATGTGTGCCTGGGACTAAAGCAAGTTGAGCTGGATCAGAGCAGCCTTGGCTGGCAGAGGGTCTCATAGGTCAGCCTGCCAGCCCGAGAATGCTCCCCCCAGCTCAACATGTTTCAAAGGGGCTGGCTAGGGCACAAGGGTGCTTCAGTGCAGGGCTAGCCAACAAGCAGCCGCTGCACTGACTCACCCTTTTGCCCCAGCCAGCTGGGGCAGCGTCTACACATGCACTGCTGTGGAGTTTTTTAATCAAGTATTATCCTGCTGCAGAGTAAATTAAGTTACTCCAACCTAATAGGGGCACACTTGTAGACATGTGATGTTTAGTGCACAGCTGATTAGTTTACCGTGCAGTAAACATTGCGTGTAGACACACCTATTATGATCATAAAAGAAACCACTAAATTATCCTTTTGTATTAACACTTCTGTTTTCAAATTTATGGGTAGCTATGATAACTTGGTGGTTAAGATTATATCTTTGTCTGCCAGAAAAGCTAATTGATATGCTGATTCTTCTATACTTTGTAGGAGTTTCATTTTAAAGTGCATAAATAAAGGTTATAACTATGCATATGGTATAGCTTAAAATGATACTCACTTTTTTGGAATCTCTTTGCTGCAGTTCTGACATGCAATTAATCAAGGCAGTGCCATTTTATGAAAATGCTTAAAGTATTTTACTGATTATTAAAGCCATGAAAGTGAGTATTAGGAATAACAATTAGTGGATTGTAGAATAGTATGTGTCCACTGTGGGGACCGAGGGTCGGTCTAAGGCTATGGCCAGTAGCCCGGACCGTCAGGTGGGGTTTTTCCACGACGGAGTAGAGTTAGGCACGGAAGCGTATTGGTTGTATAAAGAAAGCTTTATTTACACTGCCAATGGTCACAGTGCAGGAAGGAAACTTGCTTGAGTTGCAGTTGCACACAAACAAACACAAGTGAGATCTCTTCCGAACCGAACCGAGATGAGTCGTCGATGTACGACTCCACGAGCGCTTAACACGGGGAATACGTCAAATTTCCACTATGACAGGGAGTGGCTAGAAGCTGATCAGGCCTCTATATCCTCCTCCAAGACACACGCAGAGTTTGCTAGGCTCCACAGCTCGCTCAGAGTTCCCCACGAGATGGTTGTGGAGTCCTCCAACTTGGGCGGAAGCCGCTCTGACCTTTTGTACGGCTAGCGAGCCAATTGCTAGCCGCCCTGTAGGAATAATTTAGAATTGACCAATAGTGGGACACTAATTTGCATGTGTGGCGGGAACTCTTTGCACCGGGGATTTCTCTCTGTAGCTGAGAAATCCACCGTGCAAAGAAAGCTCCATGTGGCGGGAAAATTCCAATGTGCCGAGGCACTAAAAATCATTGGGTTATGACATCCACTAGTAGATTTTAAAAAATATTAACCAAAAAGAGAATGACAGCAGGAGAAGATTCTTTTAAAATAAAAATCTTGTATATCTGCTTCTCTCTATTTTTCATTTCTGACTCAGTCCTACATTGAATTTTATCTAGACTGCAGGGATCTATGATTGGTTGGTTGTTGTCTGCTACAACTGAGGATGGAAGCAGTCAGTATCAGCTGCCAAGTATAGTTGAATCTAACAATCAAACTACATACTCTGTGGCTGAAGATCTCTTTGCTAGGCTGGTACTGTAGTTAGTGAATGCTGAATTAGAACATGATCTCCTTATCCTTATTATTCAGGATTTCATGTTGATGTTTGCTTATCTTCTTTCACAGTTACTGTTACCATGAAAGAAAATCCAGAAGAACAAGTAGGTATGCAGAAGTTTTTGTTTCACCTTTTTTTGTACGGAGATGTTATCAAAGGCTCTGTTATGCCTTTAAAATAGTATTCTGTTCAGGCAGTACAAAACCACATTTGCCTCAATGGAAAGTCAGGGAGACATTGTACTAACATGCCTCTTGGGGCTTTGAGTGCCTGGATGCTGCCCCACACTTGAGGGGGCAGGATATGCTTTCATCTGCATCTCGTTAGCTTTATGGGTGAGCTCCAAAAATGGCAGTAGTCTGCAGAGTCCTTACATTCTTAAACACAAATTCTCCCATGATGCTTGATATAAAAAGAGCCAGTCTCATAATGTTATGCCCCAATCCAGACTTGAAAATTATGTGGCTGGGACCTTGATAAGGGATTTATTGATTTAGATATTTTATAAGTAAAGCTGGCAGCAGCACCAGTGATTAAAATGACCTAGTATTTTCCATTGTAAGACCCTGTTTTCATTTGCTTATAACTTTGCCAATATTCAGCTGTTCTGGCTGAAATTTTCCATGCTGGATGTCAGCCACAAGCTGATTTGTTTTGTTTCGTGTTTTGTGGGGGAGATTGTAGCAAAAACAGTTCAGTTCCTTCAGAGTAAAAGTTGGCAATTAAAAATTAAGGCTAAATCTTTCTTAAATCATGAAACTGCACAAAATAATGGCTCAAGATTTTGGTTCCATTTATTTACCTTCTGATTTCTGATCCTTTAGGATTTACTTGTTAAGATTTTCCCAGCAACTGTGAGGGCTAAACATGGGGGTTACATGAGAATTTATAATGTATTCAGTTCATGTATTCAGTCCTCCAGACCTCCAAGATGTTAAGTTTAGGAAGAACACTACTTTCATTACAAGACGCTGGTAAAATTGTAAAATCAGGAAACATGCTGTTTCTCTAAATATATACACAGATTTCAGTGAAAAACGTTACGAGTTTCTTTGAAGTAAAGATGGTCTACTTGGCAGAGATTTTCCCCCACTATCTCTTGTATGTGCACTATAAAAATCTACTCTAAGATAGGCAAAGTAAAGGCCTCTGAAAATCACTATTAGCATTTGCTTTGCTTTGCCAGACACTGGCAACAAAAGTATTTTGAATGCTCCATCTCCAGTATACCTGTTCCACTTTTCCCTGGCTTTTTACAAGCAACGTTCAGATTTTATTACTAACACAAAGCTCATTGAGCATCCTGGGAATGAGCATGACTTTTTCTCCAATATCTTCTCTTAGATGCATGTGGAGATTACTATGGCACCAGATTCCAGAACTGAGAGCAAGGATTCTCTTATTCCTTTGTCCTTATTTCTCCTTCTCTTGGCATCCATACCTGTGGGAGGAGAAAGCAGGCTGACCACAATGCAGAGGAGTGAGGAGCAGAAAAAGACAGAGGAAAGGGAACAGGAGCAGCAGGATAGAATCAAGGAGGATAGAGAATTAAGGGGACAGGCTTTGGGCAGGCGTAGGCTGGGGAAGACAAGGACAGTATGTTCTATAATCAGAAGAGCATGCTCACCACCAGGACTTGGAACAGACACCTGAATTCCTGCTCCTTGACGTTCCTCTGCTTTTGACATTCTGTGAAATGCACCAGCAGAGTGCATCTCATCCCCCTCTAGTGGCTTGTCTTGTGAGTGCTTGACTTCCTAATTTCAACTTCTTTGTAATAGCAATAAAAAGTGAATGTGATTAGAATATAGTTGCTATTAAAAGGCATGACTGTCTGTTGACTTCTATCTTAATGTTTCTGATAAGTGTTATAGCTAACTAAAGAGGTTATACACTTTATAAGCTTTAATTCACCGTAAAATCCTAATGACCTTTATGTTATTTTCATATTTTGAGATTCTGTGGCATTTTGAGGCTATAAATTTAATCTTAAACCTAAGAGTTTCACTAGTTTTTAAAGCTCAGACATGACAAACCAGTGTCTTTAAGTAGATGAGAATTCAGATAATTCTGTTCTGCATAATCATATTATATACATAGAAATAGTTATGCACAGTGCCATCAAGTGGATGCGAGGTATTATAACACCAACTCTAGGTTTGGTTTATGGAGATGACCTCAGGTCTGAGAAACTCCTGTTGCCTGTGCAGCTGTATTTAGTGTATCTTGGAAGGTACTTAATGACATTGACAGCTATTCCATACTTTGTTCTCTCCACATTGTTCAACATGTCTAGTCCTTACATGTTGCACACTATTCAATCCTTGTTCTGAAGACAGATTTATTAATTTCCACAGCACTCATTATAATACTGAGTGCTTCACAAACATTGATTAATTTACCATCACAATATCACCAGGAATTGAGGAGACCAAATTATCCTAATTTTGAAGTTGGTGACAGAAATTGAGTTACAAAGGTTTCACTCGGTTTAGGTGCCCAATTTGGAATGACCAGAATGAGTACTTGGCATCATAGGACACTTCTATATGTTCAAAGCATAGCTCTCAATTGACTTAAGTTGTATCTGCAAATGTTCAGCATGTCTATGCTTCAGACCCCAGGGTCCCAAGCTGGGTACCCAGAAAGTGAGAAATACAATCAATGACCACTTGTGAAAAACTTGGTTTAAGTGACTTGACTAACACTACATGGAGCTCAATGGCAGAAGCGGGGATAAAACTCAGTTCTCCAGAACAGCATTCAACTGCCTTAAACATGAGACTGTCTCTTCTCTGCCTACAGTCCCCTGCATCATTCACTACTTTACAACAAATGAAGCAGCAATCCTACAAGAAATGGCTTCCTGTTTTACAATGCCTAGATTCAGCCCGTGGGCAGGGGGATCCTGTGTACTGAGACAGGATGAAAAAAATAGATGTCATCACAGAATTAAAGATTATATCATAATGCATCTACAGAAGGGGCACAGATTACTTCAATTCTTATATTTCCTGACTTTTGACTGCTTGACTTTGTCATTTTGGGGGTACAGTTTCCTAGGTTAAAAAACAAACAAACAACCAGAAATATCAGGTGGCATCCTATTGACACTCACATTGCTCATCAACAGTGAGAGTGCTGGTGCACCCCCTGACAGGCTGCGTGCCCCGCTTAGGCGATGGGCAGGTGGGAATGCCAGTGCCCCCCCATGAATGCCGGCCGGGGACTGGGAGCACCGGATGAAGTGCTGCGGCTGCTTTCTGGTCGGTGAGATTGACCGCAGGGGACACCTCTCCCGCCTGGTCAGTAAGATTGGCTGCGGGGGGAGCCCCCTGGTTACTGACTGGTTGCTGGGGGGAGGGCATGTCACCAGTCACCCATGCTCATCAACAAGGTTAGCACCTTGGACCTCTGCCATTTAAGACTGGGCAGCATGCACTGCTGAAAAGTGAAGTCAGGCCAGCTGGATAATATTCAAGCTCTTCTTAAACAACTATTTCCAAGGAAAGAATGGAGGGGCATTACCAGCTACCTGTTCATTAGCTCCAAAAAGCCCTAAGCTGACGCTGTCCTGTCTGCCTTTGTCCTGTCTCCCATAGTGTGGACCGTAGCCAGCATGGGATATGCTAGCTAATGCTGAGAGGTGTCTGTGTAAGGCAGAGGGAAGGAGGGCATCCCTGCTTGAGCAGAAAGTGGTGAAGGGGAGTGGGGAGCAGGAGGAAGCCAGGCAGACCCCCTGTACCTGCAGTCTCTGCCGGAGCTGCAGCCAGGGAGCAGAGGGGAGGGACCAGCCCTGCTGGGCTGGAGCAGAGAGCAGAGCCCTGCCCAGAGTTGTAAAGCATCTGGGGTGTTGGAGGATTCTGATTTAACTTAAGCCAGCAGGGGTCTGGGACAGACATTGCATAAACCAATTTGACCCAAATCTGTTAAGTCTGATACTATATTCAACCAAGTTATCTCAAACTGGTTTCAGACATTTTCAAACTGGTTTATGTGCACTGAACATCTGTTCAGTTACAGGTTTAAACCAGTTTCTGATCACTTAAGCTGGTTTATGTGTAATGTCTGTCCCTAGCCTTAGAGGGAATATGCATCTATTGGTACTATAGGAGGGTAATGCTCTGGAAAAAGACTGTTTTTGTCACTTCTAACTTTTTTCTTATAATATTTGGTATTTAACCTAGGTTCCCGAAGTTGTGTAATTTTATGAAAACTCAACTGTCATTTTAAAAGGAAGACACTGTTGAGGTCTCAGGGTTGAAGGCAAAAGGTTAAAATCCTAAAGATTCAAACAACAGAATATAGATTACAATAACTCCAAATGCGTGACTTTTAAACCACTCTCGTACTTTTGGTGGGCCTGACTGATGATTTTATTTTTAACATTTGGGTTTGGCAGACCTGGAGACTACAGTATGATTTTATCAGCCCACAGTTGGAAACAGGGGTGTAAGGATCAGGGTTTGTACCCTGGTACCTGTGCCAGAGGGGACAGGGTGCAAAGAACCAGCAGGGCAGAAGTCTTTCCTATTCTGGGAACTCAAAAACAGTCCCCAGCATCTGCTGCCACAGTGTAATCTGCACAGCTTGGTTATTGCTCCTATAACTTCAGTACATTGTCTATGTGCTGGGCTGCTGCTGGTGCAACAGCAACACTGTGGGGCTGTTTCTGCTGTCAGGGCACAACTCTGCTGTAGTGGCAGCACCATTCTGGCACCCATGTAAGTTGGCCCTGGGGCTGGTGCTCTGCTCACCTCCTCCCCCAAGATATGATACTGAGTAAAATAAGCCATAATCTCACCCTACTTGGTCTAAAGAAGAAAGAGGGTGCAGTAGGGAGAGCAATAAGTAGACTTCAGGGAGTTGAGGGATTCAGGGGGAAATGTGAAGGGCAAGGTAATCTTCCCAGTAGTGAAAGCAGTTGTGGAGGACAGTGTGTCCAGATGGAGTAGAACCATGCTTGTTTTATGACTAGAACTAGTATTTCAAAAAGGGTAGTGAAACAAAAAATAATCACCAAACAACAGGAAACTTCCATGTAAGTGTTTGAACAATGGAACATTTTTTGAAAACTTTATTTTCAGAACTATGCTATCTGGAAAATAGTCAAATGTTGTTCAAAGAAAAAATTTCAAATTGCTTAAACTGTTAAATATTAAACTGTTTCTACCCCTGATGTCTATGAGTCCCTAGATTCCTTCTTTATACAGTTGTATCTTTCACATCATTCTGTAGAAGGGGGATAGAAGAACAGATACATCGTTTTCTACCATTTCAACATATTTATCATTCTCTCTCTTTCTGCCTTCCTATAAATTTCCTATAAATTAGTTCTTTGTCTTAAAACTTACTTTTTTAATTTTTAGGGCTTTATTTTTCATATTGTGTTTATTACCTTCCTTTATTTCCTTTCTTTGTATTATGGAACTTCATTTTTACCAAATCTTTCTACTGTAATTTGCTGTAACTATAACTTATTTTCTGTATTGCTAAGGGATTTTTCTTGCAATTTATCATGCTTTTGTGGTTGATTTATGTTTAAATTTTATTTATGTTATTCTGGTTTTTCTTACTTGCTATTTTTGGAATTTTTTATAATTTAACAAGTTATTTCTTTGCATTTTTGCTCTTCTCCCTCAATTATTTCATCCTTTGTTCAAATTAGCTACTGAGTTGGTGCATCTACACATTCATTAATGCGCTTTTGCTCCAGCACATTAAATTGAGTACTTCTAATGCAAGGTACTAAATTCATGCACATTAGGCTGCCCTAATGCACAGTAGCGAAAGTGCATGCTTTTTTAGTGATGCTTAATGCGCAGTAGCCTATTAGTGTGTCTAGATGCCATCTAGTATTCAATAACTATCCTGCAGTTACAATTAGCAGTTTCTCCTGATTCATCTTTTAACTCCTAAGAATGATATCCTACTGCTTTATTTGTGTGTTGGAAATGTATACAAAGACAACCGAGTTAGATAAAACTCTTTTTACTAACTTCTTCCTAAGAAACCTACCAGTTTTGAATCTTGCCTGTTCATACCCCTTCTGCTTTTAGTAGAGAACATTGATCAAAATACACTGTAATCACAGCAGTTATTACTGTGGATTCCATTTCTTCTCTCTGCATCAGTGCATATGCATTATTTGGTGTGGAATATAAAGAGGCAGATTCTCCAGTCTGCGTAATCCACTTTGCAGTGGTGTAAAAGAAGGGCTAAGGAGGAGTGTATTCAGCAAAAGGGAGTAGTGGAGAAGAGGTGCTATGTTCTTTGACTAATGAAAGGTAGTATATATTAGAGCTGTTTTAAGATCAGGTAGCACCAGCCAGCATCTCAATGATCTGTTGTGTCTGAGCAAGGACACAACTGAAAACCTGCCCTTTTCATCCTTCTATTCTTATACTTGGCACTAGAAGGATCCCTGATTCTTAGATCTTTTCATTGGTTCCTGAGCATTTTCCTTTATTAATGTAACGTATTCCACCTCCCTGCACTCTAAACTGTTATCTTTGGGAAATATCCAGATTGCCTTAAGTTATCTAGTACCTATGTTGTAACAATTAGAAACCCAATTTGTACCTCATCTAGATGCATAGTCCTCTCATTCCTGCCTGAAAATTCCAGGGGCTACATATCTATAAGTTGATTTTTGTTTCTAGAGGAAATGGTTGGGGGCATCTGAGCGGCAGGTGAAGTAACGCAGAGGGACAAAGGAAACTAATATACCAACAGCCCAAGTGGAGCAATTCAAGGGAAGAATATAACAAGATGACACTTCAGGCAAGACAAAGCTGGAAAATCAAAAATTGAAGAATTTAGAATATATAGGAAGGGCAGTGATAGAGAGACTTTCCTGGACATGACAGAGTGGGATTTCTTGGAAAAGAGCATAGCTGGGGTGACAGCACCTTCCAAGGGGAAACAGGACTTAGTAAATTCTTTAATAGACAGTATGCCATCAGGCAAATACCTGAGTCCATTTTCAGTATAACAGAGAGCTCAGGCTCTCTTGTTACTTCAAGATAAAGGCAGCTCAGCCAGGGAGCGCTGCAGGGCAGGCAGGGCACAGCAGCTGCTAGTTGCCAGGACAACCAGGCAAATGAGGCAGTTAGCAGACACCTGCATGCAGTCAGCTGATGAGATGTAGGCAGGGCCGGGGGAACATATAAGCCCAAGGCTGGGGCTGGCAGAGGAGCCTCTCCCTGGCAGGAGCCTAGAAGAGACACCCAGGGATGCCTGACTCTGTTTTACTGCCCACAGGAGTAGCGAGGCCCCAGGAGCTCACAAGGCAGCCTGACAGGGAAGCAAGCTATACTAAGGGTAAAGGTTTACCCTCTTAAAGGGGCAGAGGCCTGTTTCCATTATTATTATTATTATGTTATAGGCCAGGGGCTTATGTTTATGTTGCCATTTGTACTGGAGGTTTGGGCTGGGACCATAAGGGGTGGTTTTGGAGGTCCCATTAGTGCCTGCGAGGCACACAATTGCCTGGAGCCCTTGCCAGGGGTGGGCTCAAGGACTGAACTATTATTGAGCCCTGGAGAGGCAGTACAAGGCTACAGAGCAGATGGGAGTCAGAGGCCCAGTGCCTGAGAGGCTCACTCTGAGGCCTGCTGGTAGACTCCCTTAAACATTTCTTAATAATAAGATCAAGGCACAGTGGGCAAGTGAACGAAGAGGGAGTGGCCATAGAGTTTGAGTCAAACAGGAGTTGCAGTTTCACTGAGAGGTATCATAGCCACCCCAGCGGTTGTGACCTGTTACAGTCAATTTCTCTTTTTAACTGAAACAGCCTCAAATTTTGCTGACCATCCAGGTCAAAAATGGGGGTTGCAATATATAACATTATTTAGTGTTTGTAACTTCAATACTTTCATTAGCAATAGCACCTCTTAATTTTACATGTTCTTGGCCTTGGAAAATATCCTCACAGATGAGGCAATTTATGTATTAACTGAAAGCTACAGACAAAACTGAGAGGTTGCTACTGGACACAAAGAAGTGGAAAGCTATTCTGATCAGTGGAGCCCAGGCTGCTCACAGTGGTAGGACACTTGGACCAACAGCATTTGTGGTACAGGCAAAGGAAATGGCATGGTAGGCTTCTTTTGATTGGCAGTGCAAATAAAATCATGGTAAGGAGCTCGCAAAACCCAAACCATGTTAGGAAACAGACTGTAACTGGAAACATGTAGATTTAGTCTGCTTTCTACATTCAAGCTTCTTTGGTGAAATCTTAATCCCATTGAAGCCATTGGCAGAGCTGCCATTAGCTTCACTGTGTTCATGTTTTCCCCTGCTAGCTTTATATTTGATCACTGATGGATGCATCTATATGAGATGCCTATATACACAGTAGTGTAGTTTACTGCACAGTGAGCATGTTCATCTACATGCATGCATGCTTACTGCGCAGTAAAAACACTTAATCCTGCATAAATTTGCTACCTGGAAATGCAGGTAGCAAATATAAGTGGGATTAGTTACCGTGCAGTAACAAATGTGTAGATGCGACCTAGGAGCAAGTTTGCTCCTGGGTCTGGCCTGCCACTAGATTTCATAGATTTCATAGACATTAGGGCTGGAAGGGACCTCAGAAGATCATCGAGTCCAGCCCCCTGCCCAAAGGGCAGGAAGTCAGCTGGGGTCATAGGATCCCAGCAAGATGAGCATCCAGTTTGCTCTTGAAGGTGTTCAATGTAGGCGCTTGAACCACCTCCGGTGGCAGGCTGTTCCAGACCTTGGGGGCTCAGACAGTAAAGAAATTCTTCCTTATGTCTAGCCTGAAACGGTCTTGTAGTAGTTTATGACCATTCGACCTAGTCATCATCCCTTGGGGCGCTCTGGTGAACAAACGTTCCCCCAGATACTGGTGGTCACCCCTGATAAACTTACAGGTGGCCATCAGATCACCCCTGAGCCTGCGCTTTTCTAGGCTAAAGAGCCCCATGGCTCTCAGCCTGTCATC
>NW_005842720.1:321225-365397 GCF_000455745.1 Alligator sinensis
CCTCCTGGAGGCAGAATATCAGACCTGATGTACCTGTAATCTGATCTAGTATGACAAATCCAATGGTCCTGCCTCAGGGCTGGGCTGCCTCTATGGCAGCCCCTGTCTCAGGCTTTAAAAGCCTATAGGCATTTTGAGCCCTGCGGCACACCAGAAAGGAGCCTGAGGGCACTCCAGGTTCTGTGTCCCCCTGGGTAGCCTGCAACTTAGCTCTGCCAGCCTGCCTGCAACTCAGTGCTACTGCCTGGCACAGCAGCGCTGCATGGCTGCCAGGACAGCACTGTCCAGGCCAGCAGGGTGTTGCAGGCTGCTGCCCAGGCCCAGCAGGACAGAGACAGCTGCTTGGGGACCCAGAGAGCTGGCATGGGACCCATGATGTCCCCCACCTCCTTGCCCAGGCCCATGCCCACGTCAGTGCCCAGGCCCATGACTTCCACCCAGGGCCCCAACTGGACCAAGGAGGAGACTGGTGACCTCGTGCTGCTGTGGGGTGAGACAGAGGTGCAGCACCAGTTTGAGCGGGATGAGTACTCCAATGGCCACATCTATGAGGCCCTGTCAGGCTGGATGCGGGAGCGTGGGCTTGACTGGGTGGTGCAGCAGTACCACATAAAGGTCGTCTTGAGGGTATAGTGGTTCTCCATGACCAACCACAGTTGTCAGTCCGGGAGTGCTTGTAAGTTCATGCCCTTTACTTGGCAACTGACAGCCATCCTTGTGCCCTGGGACCCACACCAAGTTGAGGCTTGGGTTGAGGTTGGGGTGTTTTTTGGCATGCCAGTCAGAAACATTGTCAATCACTGCTCTATTTCATTAATAAAATGTCAGCTATTATATTCTTTGGGTAAACCCTACCAGTGGAACTAGTAAGGAAAGCATTGACATACATGCCCTCTCAGTCAAAGAAAAGATGGCAGGTAGCAACAATAGCTAAGAGAGCTGGGGTGGGGGGAAAGAAAGGTTGGGGACCATGCACAAGAAATAAATTGAATCCATTCTATTTCTTTCTAAAAGACAAGTACAGTGTCAGTATTAAGTATCTAATGAAGGGTTTTAATCAAATTTAAACCAAAAAGATTTCCACAGGGTTGTCAAAAATTAACATTAGCTTCTGTATTAACATTAGCTTCTGTATCAGAACTATCACCTTCTGGTCCATTCAAACTGATGAAATAATATCTCAGAACAATTGGACAACCTAGTTAAACTGACCAGTGTTATCTTTCTCTTTTGTGGATTGCTTCTATTCAACAGCTGCTTATTCTCTCCTTTTCATATACTTGTTTCTTTTCTAACTAATTTAACCTAAGGCAGGAAGTGTTCTCATTTTTATGACGAACACAAATCAAATTTTGAGCTCTGGAGATAGGAATAAAGCTCTATTAATCAAAGCTGTCAGCTTCATATAAAAGAAAGAACGAAAGGATGACTTCATGCAGAGTTTCATAAGCCTGAACAGAAGATTTTTACCACTGGTGCCTGAAAATAAACTGATGCAGCTGGCTTGAGGCTAAGTTCATAAATAGAATAACAAAACAGTAGAAATATATTTGTTAATACTTTGGTTGGGAAAATTAACAATCCCAAAATATTTTTGTAACTACTGTCTTGTCAAGCATTTTTGTTAGTACAAACTAATAAAAAAAATCAGTAAGGATGACAAAAGGGAACTGGGAGCCTAGATAATGGCAAACTGGTAATTAAAATACACTTGTGCTGAAATTTCACATCATTTTCCAAGCATGCTTGCTTGAAAAGCCAAGTTTAGATAACTTCAAAAATATTAAACTTGCTATTAGCCTCATTGTGTTCATGTTTCCCCCCTGGGGCAGATGGCAGGGGAACTGCAAGGGGCCTGATCCTCATTGCTAGCAGCGGGTGTATGCACGCCTCTGGGTGCACCTCAGAGGAGGGGCCAGGTTTGCACTGCTCCAGCTCCTTCCCTGCCATACACTCAGAGGCGCATGTGCAGCCACCACCAGCTGTAGAGCTTGGGTTGCTCACAACAGGCAAGAGGCAGGCTGCGAATAACTGCACTGGTATCTGAAGCTGTGGCGGTCCCGACCCTTCCCCTGCCATCTTCTCAAAGGTACACATGCAACTACTGCTGCCACAGAGCCTGGACAGGCTCCAGACCCCAGTGCAGCTGTTTGCACCTTCCTAGCTGCCCGCCACAGCCAGCTCTGGCTCTGCAAACAACTGTACCTGTGTCCAGAGCCCCAGCACCAGCTCCGTGGTAGCATCAGCTACACATGTGCCTTTGTGGGGGGGACCAACCTGGCTGCTGCAGTGCCAGTGTGGCTTTCAAGGCAACTTCCTGCATGCCTGCTCGCTCCTTTTCCCCTTCCCCAAAGTCTAATTATAGCTCAAGCCAATTATAGCTCAAGCTGCTCCCCTTGCAGCCCCTGCTGAGCGAGCCAGTGGGGCCGGGCACCAGCAGCAGCAACCAGCAGAGGCAGCGTGTGGAGTTAGAACTTTGGTGGCTTACCCCACCCTGCCCTGAGTTCAAACCTCCGCTGCCCCCCACCCCACACTGCCCTGGGCTGGGATGGACAGCCAGCTCCAATGAGAGGAGTGCAGTGCAGCCCGCCCATGCCGCAATCCCCACTGGGGCATGTGGACGCGGTGGAACATGGGAGCAGTAGCTGGGAGGCTGCAAATAACTGCACTAGTGTCCAGAGCCCCAGCACCGGCTCTGTGGTGGTGGTGGCTGCACATATACCTCTGGGTCAACAGTAGAGGAGGGACCGGGCTTGTACTGCCCCAGGCTCCCCCCCCCCCCCCCGCCCAAAGGCTGCAGTGGCACACCACTGGAGCCGGTGCTAGAGCTCTGGACACCAGTGTAGCTGTTTGCAGCCTCCTGGCTAGCTGCCACAGCTGGCTCAGGCTCTGGGCAGCTGCCACTGGCCACGGAGCCCAAGCTGCTTGCAACAAGGCTTGCAGCTTCCCAGCTGCCTGCTACAAGCAGACTAGTTCCATGATCAGCAGCAGTTGCCCGGGCTGGCTGTGGTGTGCCATGCTTTGGCATGTGTATGGGGCATTGCTGACCCCTGAAATAAAGATTATCAAGATGAACAGGGTGAGGGTATTCCAGACCTGATTCAGGCCCTGTATGCTGCTCCTGTTCTTTCAGAATACATAGTTGTTGCAGCTTACAAAACAAAACTCAAGTCACCTATCATAATTTGGATTTATGATGATCATAATTTGGTGTTATGATGAGGCCAGTATGGACCAGGTATGATCCCAAGCATCAGAGAGATTAAAAATTTATTTACAATGAAAAGGCTTTTTTTTACACCAAAGTAAATTGGTTATTTAAAGTGGTGTTACACCACTATATATATATAATAAATGTTGCTGACATGTTTGCAAACATGGAGTGAAAACTGGAGTGAAGCAAGGTTGTGTCATTGCTCCAACTTTGTTTTCCGTCTTCATCTCCACCATAATGCACCTCGTTGATAGAAAGCTCCAACCTGGAATTGAAATTGTGTATAGGATGGACTGAAGATTCTTCAGCGTCAACAGACTCAAGTCCAAAATGAAGACCACAACAGTATCCATAGGGAAGCTCCAGTATGCAGCTGACAATGCTGTCATTGCTCAATCTGAATAAGACCTCCAAACCATTCTTAATGTATTCTCAGAAGTCTACGAGAGTATTGGCCAAACTCTAAACATCAGGAAAATGCAAGTCCTTTACCAACCTGCTCCAAATGGAGAAACAAATCCCCCCCCCATTCAAATCAACAGAGAATTGCTGGAGAACGTGGATCACTTTGCCTATCTTGGAAGCCATCTTTCATCAAAGGCAGACATCAACGCAGAAATACAACACCGCTTAAAATGTGCAAGCACAGCCTTGGGTTTTTGAGTAAGAGAGTCTTCTTAAATCATGACATCTTTGCTGAAATGAAGTTCTTGGTTTATCGAGCCATTGTCATTCGAACTCTGCTGTATGGCTTGGAAATTTGGACCACATACAGAAGACATTTCAAGAGCTTGGAAAAATACCACCAATGGTGCCTTTGCAAGATCCTTCAGATTAGCTGGGAGGATGGACACACAAACATCAGCGTCTTGGCCAAAGCAAATTCCAACAGCATTGAGGCCATGATCATCCAAAGCCAACTTCGCTGGACAGGTTATGTTGTTCTCATGCCTGACTCCCGCCTTCCAAAGAGAATCTTCTTCTCACAGCTGAAAGAAGGTCAGCGAAGTAGTGGCGGGGAAAAAAGCGCTTCAAAGACACCTTGAAGGCAAACATGAAGAGGTGTAACATTGACATTAACACTTGGGAGACCCTTGCTCAGGACCTACCAAAATGGAGAAAGACTCTTTGTGAGGGACCTCAACACTTTGAAACAGCTTGTCAACAGGCAAAAGAGGAACAGAGGAACAGGCGAAAAGAACATCAGAACATCCAATGCAGCAACACAGTGCCCATCCCTCCTGGAAACACCTGTCCTCACTGTGACAAGACATGTGGATCTAGAATTGGGCTATGGAGCCACCTACGGACTCACTATTAAGATCTATGGAAGACTATCTTACTTGCTCACAAGTGATCACCCATCATCAGAATAAATCATAATAGAATTAAGTTTCCTTCCCTTTATAAACTGTAAGCTATATAACTGTGCTCACTTGTTCTGTCTCCCCTTTTATCTTTAGACAGAACAGTGCTTGAAAGATTTCAGAATCACCTGTCCATCATTTACTATATTCGCATCCATAATTAAAATGTGAAAACTACCTCATCTGAATAAGTCTGATCTGGGTTCTTTGATATTTGCCGTGAAAAAGCTATACTGTACATTTGTAACTAGGTATCTCATTCTTCTACTCATCAATTAGACTGTTGTTATTAAATATTGAGTTTAACACTACATACTGAGACATATCAGCGCCCTCCAGCTACTACAGATTGACAAAAATGTTTTTAGCTATTAAAATGGTGAACTGTGCTACAGGGATAGGGACAGACATTCAAAGAGCCTTAATTGATTCGATCTTTGCAGGTTACTCTAACCTGCCTAGGTCTAACCAGTTTGCAACTGCACAGACATCCCCTCTGGACTGAGGAAATGCAGGCACATGCCTGCAGTGGCTCAGGCTAGGCGCTGGGAGGCACTGGAGGAGCCCTCCCATCCTCCACAGTGCTGAGCAGGGAGGGGCATGGCCAGGCTCCGGCAGGATCCTCTGATTAAGGAGGGGTGTAAACCTCTACCCTGCCTGTACCAACCCAGGCTTTTTTCCACTTGCTGCTCAAGGGGCAGGAGTGTTACCAGACCCCATTCCTGGGCTAGCACTCTGAGGCAAAGAGGGGGTATGCAGTGCATGCATCTGTTGATGATACTGAACTTTTCAATCTCCCTCTTCCTGCTTCTTCATACTGTTTGCAAACCTGACAGGTGAGGGATCCAGCAGGAAACTGATAACACAGTGTTTATTAGCCCATCAACAAAACAAAAGCCTCTCTCATTAGTTCTAGCTCTTCTTAAACAGCTTTTTCCAAGGAAGGAATGGAGGTGTGAGGTTTGACCTAGAAACCACTATATAAAGCCCAAACAAAAGTCTCTGTTATGTAACTAATGTCTATCTGTAATGATAAGGAGGAGACAGTTTTAGATAAAGGAGGCTTAAAAATAAAAGCAGAATCAGAGGACTAGGGCAAAGAACTAATTAAAATATTAAAAATTACGCCCCTAGGTGGGGAAAAAGTATGTTAATAAAACATACATGTATGTAAATGAGATACATAGCTAAAACACAGATATAGAGACATGTTCAGTAAAGAACTCCTTGTGTCACTGCTTTATAACCAATTAGCAAACAAGAATGTTTATGAAGGTCTAATATTTTTGTATAAAAGATGTTTAGAATTAAAAATCTGTGTGCTTGTTATGTAAAATTATTCCGCTTACACCTTTTATTGCTAGCAATAAATCTTCTTTATACTTTCACCCCTGGTATCTTTATTGGCCTTTACATACCAGGCACGATCCCAGACTTGAGCTAGGGCTCAACAGTTTTTGGCATCCCAGATGGGACTGCTTTAGATAAGCTTTGCCCGGACTAACTGACGACCAGACACAGCTCCTCCTTATCAAATGTCAGGCGTGCCCCGGGATCTCTTTTCCTGGTGAGACTTTTGCTTCAGGGGGAGCTGGATTGCTGGGGCGGCAATAGCCTAACGGTGCAAAGCCATAGAGTGAAAGTACCAGTAACAGGCACCTGGGTGAGAGGGTAGAAAGGGCATAAGGCCTACCGTCAGCATGCCTGCCTGGGATTATCTCTGTAAGTATTCTGTCTGGCCCGAGTCCAAGAACAGTGATTTTTCCCCTGTGAGGATGAGGACTAAGAACAGATCCCTGGATCCCAGGTAAGTCGGACGGTCAGGACCGGAAAGGCAGCCCTGAGATGGGTACTATTAACAATAAGGTTAAAAAATGTACCCCCCTCTCTTGTGTATTGGGACATTGGACAGAGTTTGGTGGGGATCCTATGACTAAAAAAAAAGCTAAATTCTTTTCTAAAATTGCGTGGCCATGCTATCAGCTAGATGATCAAAAACATTGGCCTCCAGAGGGAAGTGTTAATTATAATAACATCTTACAATTGATTTTGTTCTGCCGGCAGAATGGTAAATGGGAAAAATTGATGTATGCGCAAGCGTTTATGTCTCTTTATAAAGATAATAAGGTTTTAGAAAAATGTGGATTGGGGGTTGGGATTTGTGAGATGGCTGTGGCTCGGCCAACTACAAATCCTGTCCTAGACTGTCCGGAGCCAGAGGCTCTTCCCCCTCTGTTGCCTTTACCATATTCTCTTCCTCTTCCCCCTCCTCCTCCTGATTCATCTGATTCTTCGTTGGCATCTGCTCTTCCTGCTTCTTCCCCACATGAGGCAAAGATTAAAAACACTCCCCAACCTAAAAATCTAAAACAACACCAACCCTGGCCGTCAGGTGCTTGGCAATCTCCAGATTCCCCGACTTCTCCTGATATAACCCCGGGAGGTGGGTGGAGAGTACAGTTAAGAGCAGACTCCGGGGTTAAGGGAAAACGTCGCAAAAAATCTGATCCTGGCCATAAAAAGGGAAATAAGATATTTCCCCTAAGAGAACAAGTGGTACCTGGGCCTCTCGAAGATGACAGGGAGCCAACCTACCGTCGAACCTTTGTGCACATTCCTTTCACTACATCAGATTTGTATAATTGGTGGAACAATACCCCCAGCTTGAGAAAAGATCCTAAAAAGATACAAAACCTGTTTAAAATGATTTTCAAAACCCATAACCCAACCTGGGCAGATGTTCAGTCTCTTTTAAATATCCTGTTAACACCAGAGGAGAGAAGAATGATAATAAACAAAGCCCGTGAGTATGTGGAAAAGGAAATTACCACAAAAAACCTCCAAAAAAATAGGGACAATCATGTCCCCACCCAGGAGCCAGATTGGAAACCAGACCAAAATACGACCTCTATCCGTGCCTATTAAAAATATATCCTCCGAGGATTAAAAGATGCTATAAAAACTCAAAATCTCAATAAGATGTATGAGGTCCGACAAAAGACAAATGAGACCCCGAGTGCTTTCTTAAAAAAAATGTACACTACTTTCAGACAATATACTCGTGAGGACCCAAAAAATACATCAAACGCTCGCGTGATAAATATAATCTTTATAGGTCAGAGTGCACCGGACATTAAAAAATATTACAAAAGACAGACAAAACAACAGATATACCTATTTCCCAACTAGTAGACATTGCTTACCAAATATTTATTAACCAAAAAAGTGTTAAAAAAACAAAACAAAACAAAAAACAATAAATTGTTTGCTTTTAAAAGGGATTCAGATTGAAGGGGCCCGGAGGCCCGGGAGGAAAAAATAACCCAGATCCCAGTGTCCCCTGACGAGCCTCTGGTTAAAATACAACTAAAAAACAGAGATAAATTGGTAGATTTTCTCGTCGATACAGGTGCTGCCCATTCTGTCTTAACTCAAAAACTAAAACCTTTAAATAAAAAGACTGTGCCGGTGGTAGGGGTTACAAAAAAGACAATAACACGACCCTTTCTACAGCCAATGACCTATAATCTTATACAGGCCAAAGTCACCCATCAATTTTTATACATGCCAAACTGCCCTGTTCTGGGCACTGTTTTGTCAGCCTGTTCCAGTGAAATTGGAGACACACACAGAGACACCTCTCAGCATTAGCTAGCATACCACATGCCTAGGGTCCATGGGGCTGGGATCCATGCTGTAGGAGATGGGAGAGAGGGAGGGGAGAATCCCTGTTTGAGCAGTGAAGGGGGTGGGACAGGGGGAAGCAAGGCAGACCCTGCTGTGCCTGCAGTCTCTGCTGGAGCTCTGGCTAGGGAGCAGAGGGGCAGAGCCAGCCCTGTTCTCTGGAGCAGAGAGCACAGCCCAGCCTAGCCCAGCTCAGGGCTCCAAAGCATCTGGGATGCTGGGGGACTCTGGTTTAACTTCAGCCAGTAAAAGGCCTGGGATGGACATTGCATAAACCGATTTTACCCAAATCAGTTAAGTCTGATACTACATTCAACCAGATTTATATTAAAGCATTTTCAGCCATTTCGAAACTGCTTTAAGTGCAATGAACTTATGTTGTGTTACAGGTTTAAACCAGGTTCTGATCACTTCAACCACTTTATGTGTAGCCCTGATAGGCAAGCTACACAAGAGGTGACAGGAAATTGGTGCCCTGAACAGTAGAAGAAAAAGATTCTTCTTATGTGTTGTTAATTTAGGTCTCTCCTTCTGATTAGTGATGTATTTCTTCTGCTTTACCTGTTTAAGAGCATATTATAGCTGTTTCTCAGAACCCATTGAATATTGTTGCTTTGTTTTGAATTATAGAAAATCAGAATTCTGTGGAATTTGGGCATCATCCCCAGTGTAATTTTTTTTACATTGGGTTTTATGAAGGGGATCCTACCAAAGATAGATAGATGCTGCAAGTGTTCTTTGTAGGTGTTGGTATTAAATAGTTGCTATCTCTTGGAAGACAAAATGGGACTTTTGTTCAATTTGTATTTGTTAATTGCCCTTTGGAAAATGTTTTAAATAAATTAACTATCTTAGATAGCAGACTGCCATAACAAACGTTTGCATTCCAGAGAGAGAGTTACATTGTCTTTCTGGATACTATTTTGGTGTTTACAAAAATAATTGTTCAATAGAAACCTAGCAGAGATTGGGAAAATACTGTTTTTCTTTCAAACATAATATTCTTCTGTTATAGGAAAGTGTAAGTTTTAAGTTCTGATTCCTCTTTTCAGTATCATTCAATATTTTGTATACCTTTACCATTTAGTACCTATTGGAACACCTACTGTTCTTTTAAGACAGCATCTAGCCCTTAGCATAAACATTCAAATACAGTAATACTGCAGGATAACTATGTTTCTTCCCTTTGTGAAACTGGAAATTTTTATGGACAGGATTTTTTTTTTCTGCTTCTAGCTAGAGAAATAAAACTTTTCTCTATTTAGTGGTAGTGTTTATGGAACAAACATTTAAAAATGAAAACCAGCATTTGATAATTTATACATTCTTAGCTGTTGTATTAATTCCTTACTTAGGATCAAATGTTGTTTAATTATATTTAAGAAGTTTGTTTATAGCTTGAAACAAAGTATAAGGGGTATATATTTAAGTGTTGTGCATTAATATAACTACACAAATCCCAGTGATATTACAGGGAGTCATGTGATTAGATCCTTATGCATTACCTGAAGAATTTATCCCTTACTCTCATAATTTGCTGTTCCCACTTACATTTCTGATAAAGTGAAGCAGTATTTATTTTGCTCCTTTTTAGAATTACTGAAGAGCATGAATTAAGTATACTGCTTTCAATAATTTTAATTTAAGTTTATAGTTATAAATTATTACCAAAGGATAATAAATGATTTCTACATGGTAGAAATGTAATATGAATTGGGTTGCAGGTACATATTGTAAGGCTTAAGTTCCTTCTTAATTGAGGCCTTACCCCTGTGTAACGTCAGGGTGGGATCCTAAGTAGTGTCACCTACGGGTTCTGATCATTGTTCCTGCTTTCTGGCCACGACTTGATGTTCGTCTTGGGAGACAGTTCCCACAGGTAGGTTACAAGGTCCCACACCTTTGTTTTTTTGTGGGGCTCTGACCTCCCCTTTATCCCACCCTTACTGCATCCAGGGCTGGAACGGACATTATTGTCTTGAGGCTCCACAGGTGATTGCCCCTCACCTGCCCATCCCACTGTTACAGAGATGAGAGACCTCTTGGCTGGAAGTTCCTTTTAGACTGTCCTTTGGCTACAGGCTGATGTCCCTGTAACTGGACTCACCGCAGCTTTATGCTAATGAAGTTTTTGTAAGGAAAACTTAAAATAAATCCAACGTAAAGTACAACCTGATCAGGTTCCGCTGCAACGCACTTGTGGCCATGTTCCTTGCCATTTTGTGCTCTACAGGCTTGTCAGCTTCTTACTGCGCCCTTGCAGCTGTTCTAGGGGCCCTTACTGTGTCTCCACCACTTTATCTGCAACCCTACGCCTCTGTGCTGTTAGTTGTCTTGCAGCCTGGCTAGGCCCTAAACTTCTGCCCCTTCGCAGGGCCTCTCTGTGCCTGGGCCTCCCAGCTTTCCACCAGCTGCCTCCCTCTTGCTCTCTCTCTCTTGGCCTGGGTCCAGGATACTGGCCTGCCTCATTTGGTGGTGCTCCTTGGCTCCCTTCCCTGTACTTCCCCGTGGGGTACCTGTCCGGTCCGATGCAGGCTTTTCTGGCTGTGCTCTGCGTTGCTCTCCACTTTGCAGCCAGGCTCAACAGCCTCTCTAGGACTCTCTCCTGGGGCTTTGCCTCAGTGGGTCTCTGCTGGGGCACACAAACAGCTCGGCTCTCCTCATGGGGCTTGCATGGCTCCCTGGCTCCAGTCTGTGGCTGTCCCTTCTTTCCTGCCGGGCTCAGCCTCTCTGAGACACTCTCTTGGGGCTTTGCCTCCACATGCCCTTACCAGGGCACACAAACAGCCCGGCTCCCCTCCTGGGGGTTGTGTGGCTTCCCAGCTCCAGCCTCCCTCCCCTCCTAGTGTTATCCAGCCACTCTCCCCATTTCTTCTGGCCCGCTTCACTCTTGGGCCCCACCCTTCTCTCCTTTTAATTGGCAAGCTCAGGCCCACCAGTTTAGTAGTAGCCTGAACCTGCAAACCTGCAAGGAGAGCTGCTTCTAAACTGGTGTGCCTGATTCTGCCATCCTGGCGTTTCCCCACAGGATGTGGAGCCTGGGGAAAATGGGGAAAGCTTCCGTTGGCTGTCTCTTCCCCTTTCACAGGTGAATACAGATGTTCAGGGAGGTTAGATTGCGTTAAAAATGGCCACCCAATCTGACGTAATTCACCCAAATGCACACTTTATGCTTAGATCCCTAGCTAAATTAATCTGAGTGTGAAATAGACAGAAGTTCAGGAAGGTTAGATTGATCTGACTTGATCTAAGTTAACCCTACCTCTGAGGTAATCTAACTTAGATCAGGTTGATCATTTTTAGACTGATCTAATTGTCCTGAACTTCTGTACAGTTCCCAGGGCTAGAAAAGCCCAGCTGCTGCTCACATCTCCAGGGCCGTGCTTTTCCTAACCACCCTCTGGTCCCAGGCTATTTTTAGCCCCCCAGCCTCTTGCCTCACTCCCAGATGGACAGGCCCCACCCTCATGGACCAAGCCCCCCCCCCCCCACCCCTGAGCCCACCGAATCCCCATCCCACAAGCTGCACCAGGTTCCAGTTTTATCAGCATTCACCGATGCCAGGAGCAGAGCCGGATTAACCCTCTAGTGGGTCCTAGGTAAACAAACTCATGAGCCCCTACTATTTTTCACTCAATAATTATAATATAATAATATGTTAAATTACAATATAATAATATGTAAAACAAAGAAGGGACCTGAAGATGTCTGAAACAGGCACAATATCCCTTTCAGCAGTAGTAGCACTGTGTACCAGGACAGTGAATGCAGTAGACAGAAAATGAGCATGAGTACAGTAGCTGGAACATAATGTTTAAAGTGCTCCTTTCTGACTCTCCTTTGTATAACACCTGTTCCCTATTTCTGACACAGCTGTGTCCAACTGGAGTATACTTCCTCGGCTCCTGGCCAGGGACGGATTAATGCACAGGCAAACTAGGCACATACCTAGATCCCTAAGTGAAGAAGGGGCCCTGTTGTGCTTATTTTACGTATTATAATTATTGACTGAAAAATAGTAGGGGCCCATGAGTTTGTTTACCTAGGACCCACTAGAGGGTTAATCCAGCTCTGCTCCTGGCATCAGCGAATGATGATAAAACTGAAACCTGGTGCAGCTTGCGGGATGGGGGTTCAGTGGGCTTGAGGGAGCGGGGGCTGGCTTGGTCCATGGGGGTGGGACCTGTCCATCTGGGTTTGGGGCAAGAGGCTGAGGGGCTAAAAATAGCCTGGGACCGGAGGGTGGTTAGGAAAAGCACGGCCCTGGGGCTGTGGCCAGCAGCTGGGCTTTCCTAGCCCTGGGGCTGCCCTGGGAACTTTACAGAAGTTCAGGACAATTAGATCCGTCTAAAAATGATCAGCCTGATCTAAGTTAGACTACCTCAGAGGTAGGGTTAACTTAGATCAAGTCAGGTCCCTCCTGTGTTGAAGATTCCATAACTACATAGAGTTTTGGGTATTTTTTAGCTTAAAAAGTAACAAGACATTCTGAGTTTAATTTTTTTCACAGAGCAGCTGCTATGCTGTTATTGTTAGGTATGCATGGTCCTGTAGGAATACAAAAAGCTAAATTGCTCCAACTTTCACCTTGGATGAAGCAGCATTAATAATGTTGGAGCAATTTTGCAACATGTGTATTGCAAGTTGCAATTTGTAATACAGACCTGACTGTTTACAGCATAGCAACAGCAGCTTCCCCTTCTCCTTTGTAGTTGCTACAAGTGTACATTTATTACCCTCTAACAATCAGCAGTATTATTAATGTGTATTGTGAGGAAGCTACTGCTATGAGAACTTAACAGTGGCATTTTCTTATTCTTTTGACATGCATATGTATTAAATTAGTAAAAACTGCACAAGCTCTATGTTGTTGTATGGGCATTTGAATCCATTTATAAATGTTATATTTAATAATTTCGAGGGGGAGGTGATTTGACTTAATTTGTTTTCCATCTGTGGGTACTAAGTGATACAGGTCATTTACCACCAGTCTCCAGCTGAATTTTATCAGATACTGTCTGAAACTAGAATCTGACCAGGATAGCTTATATATTCATGGATTCACAGATTGTAAGGGGCAGGAAGGGAGCTTGCGAGATCATCGGGTCCAGCCCCCTGCACTAGACAGGAAAGATAACTGGGGTCAGGTGATCCCAGCGAGGTGACTGTCCAGTCCCTTTTTTAAGATTTCCAGGTAGGCGATTGCACCACCTCTGGAGGGAGTTTATTCCACAGTCTGGACACCCTGACTGTGAAGAAGTTTTTCCTAGTGTTAAGCCTGAAACAGTTTTAACTACACAAACATTTCTGAGTATGAACTCCATGATTTTTGCCACATCTCAAGCATAGATGTTGAAAGGTTTGGTGAAAGGCAGGGTAGATAAGCACTTTATAGACTAACCAAATAAGATATTTATAGAGCACAAGCTTTCACAAACTTGAGTTCACTTGGTCAGATGCTGTGAAAGGACCATGTGGAGCAGTGTATAACGTGGAGTTAGTGATTTGAATGCAAAAGGGGGGGAAACAGAAGGGGGCTGGGAGAGAGGGACAGTGCTGAGGGAAGCAAACGAGCAAAGAACCCATTAGGAACAAAGAGGTCACAACAGCTGAACCAGGTAATGGGATAAGAATTTGTAGTCCCCATTTAAACTGTACTTATCACAGTCTAGTCTGTGGATTTCTTGTTCCACAGTTTCCCATTCAAACTTTTAAAAAAATTTTTGCTCCCTGAGAACAGCAAACCTGAAGTCAGCAATGGAGCATCCATGGAGATGAAAGTGTTCTGAAACAGGCTTTTTTGTCTTTCTGCACCTGATGTCAGCTCGATGTTCATTCATTCTTGCAAATAAAGATCACCCTGTCTGATGTAGACAGCAGATGGGCATTATAAGCAGGTGATGTCATATATGACATTGGTAGAGTTGGAGGTGAATAAATCTCAGATGTTGTAGCTCTCATTATTCAATCTGGTGATGATTTGGTCTGTATTAATGTGGGGGTACATCAGGCATTTTGGTCTATTGCAAGGCCCAGTACCTTCGTGAGATTGGAAGTTAGTTAGTCTGTTGCTTGAGAGTTGTCATTTGAGGTTGGGGAGGCTATTGATAAGCCAGGACAGGTTTGTCACCCGTGGCTACCTTGAGACAGACATCCTTTTCCAGGAAGGGTTGGAGGTCATTAATGATGTGTCTAAGGCATTCAAGGTGACAGTTGTAGGTGACAACCAGAGGGAGTCTGTTGTCCTTTTCCTCAGGCTGGTATTGTAGCAGGGCAGAGTAAGGCCTGAGTCTGGCTTTCTTGATTTGAGTGGCTTCATTTTTGGGATTGTATTATAATTGTAGGAATCCCTCTTCCAGATCCTTAAATTGTGCATCCCAGTCGGTGGGATCAGAGCAGATAGAGTTGTAACTTATAGCTTGGCCATAGACAATGGACTTAGTAGTATGCTTAGAGTAAAGCTGGTATTGTGAATGTAGGTTTGGAGGTTGGTTGGTTTCCTGTTCTTTGGTGTCCTTATACAACATCCAATAAAGTGAACTTCAGTTCACAAAAGCCTGTCCTCTCTATATATCTTAGTTGGTCTAAGTTAGTTTAAGGTGCATATCTCCCCTGCCTTCTGTCTGACTTCAGAGTAACACGGCCAACTGCCTCTTTGTTGAAAGGTTGAACAAGGTGTGATGGTTTTGTCAGATAAGTTTCCCTTAACTGAAATTACTTCATTTTGTACATAGTTTAATATTTCCATGTTATGGTGTTGCTTTTAATTATGTTAGTAAAATAAATATGAGAATTTGCACCCCCAAAATTGGTTTAATTTATTCAGTTAAGTGCTTTTTCTGTCTCTATGAAACTCCTGAAGTGAAACTCCATTTGGTCTGGCAGCTTTCAAGCCCTCACTCCTCTGCCTTTTATCCTGGTAGTGCTTCAGTAGCTTTTAGAAGCCTGGCACTAGAGTGGAATTAGGTAAGAGAATTTCTCTTCTACTGAAGTTGTCAGAAGACTGTAGCCTCTCCTGGTCTAGCACAAACTGCAAACCATTCAGCTTCAAGGTTAGCAATCCTCTGATTAACTTCAAAAGCAGTTAGATGCAGCAGTGCATTTTGGGAATCTCTGAGAAAAAAATGAGGGACAGGGGGTGAATCTTTTTAACATCTTAGCAATGCAATTGAATTTGGGAAAGTATATAGTACACCTGTTTTTCACATCTACTCACTCCCTTCAGGTGTGTGTTTGCATGAATGCACACCAAGTGGGTGATAGAAATGGGAGTTAGAGTGTCTTCTAAATACAAGTAAGATTTTTAAAGAATGAGAAAGCATCCTAATAAATTGAAAATGGAGTTACTGTTTTCACTGCATAGGAGCTTCACTGACTGGAATCTCTCGAGGGAAAAAAGCAGAAGAAAATAAAAAGAAAAAAGGCTTATTCTTGTAACATCTGTAATGCTTCTGATAGTCTCCCCTGCAGCATTCTCTTTAATGGGGTTGGGGAGAGGAATCTCACAAATCAAGTCCTGCTCCAAACAAGAAATCTAAGCAGGCTGCCCTGCCAGAGCTATCAGTGTACACTGGATCTTCCTGAATTTTGAGGAAGTTAAACAATTCTGCCCTTAGTGAACTTGTTAGAAGCACACTTACTGCTCTCTTTTTGATTTGCCAATATTTCTCACCTTTATCATCAACCTGTTTCATCAAACCAGCTTTTAAAATTATATGAATAATGTTGAAAATTATTATCTCTATGGCCAGGTTATCCGTCTGTTGGGAGGCATGCCCCAGAGGAGGTTCTAGGGCAAGTCCAAAATATAGCCCTGTTGTCTTGGAAGGACATTGGGACCTTGTCAAAGGTCTAGTTTTGGGTTTCATAAATGGTAATAGAAACATGTCCTATACAAAATGTTATGTTAGGAGATGAAATGGGTTGTGATATGTATTCCCTTTTTCAGTTTTGATTGTTGGATGCTGATAAAGGACTGAGAGTTGCTCTTCGTGCCTCTAATTTTGATTCCCTTGCCAAAGCGTGATCCATAAAGTTCACAAACAAAACAGATAAAAGGACAGGTTCTTCTGCCTGAGGAAGAATCCCACTGGGTTACTTCCCAGCTGTGTCAGCAGGCTTATCTTTATAGAGCCGGAGCCAAATTAGTAAACTAAGTGTCTAAAACAGGACATAGGTGCCCAAATTCTGCTTAAATTACAAAAAGCAATTCAGGAAAAACACTTCTGTTTCAGCAGCCAGACAGCTCCTACATTTGGATTGCAAAGCTATATAAATACCTAAACTTAGGCTTCTGTGCATGTGTGAAAGCCTGCAATCTAAGCAGGTAGACATCTAGTCCCACCACGCTCTATTATGATCTAGACATGGGTGCACAGGGCATAAACTCTGCCCAGATCATGTGCCCAATCTGGTAGATGTGCTCAGAGTACATCAAACAGATACCACAAGCACAGAGTTCAGTGCAGAAGCACGAGTCATTTTCACTTCAAAACACTGAAGGGGGAGATGTATCTACATTTTGCAAAATAACCTATTGCTTAGAGCAGGGGTCAGTGATGTTTTTGGCCATTCAAAAGCAATGGGTAGCACCATGTTCTTGCAGCTTGTTCCTGCTGTGGCAGCCAAGGGCTCATGGTGTCAGGCTTCTTCCTGCAGTGCTGCCAGGGCTCCAGTGCTGAAGCTGTCACCCAGGCATTGGGTTGCCACCACAAGAGGAAGCCACAGTGCTTCTGGGGCTCCAGGGGTGTAGCTCTCACCCAGGCACTTGGCTGGGGAAGAATTTGCAATATTGCTGAGACTCCAGCACTGTAGCTCTTGCTGGCTTAGCTGCCAAACATGTAAGCAAGAGCAGTGGTGCTGGAACTTAGGAGCACTGCAGGGAGAAGTATGGCACCACAGCTTATTCCCACAGTGGCAACCAGGCACCCATGATGCCAGGCCTCTTCCCACTGGGTCCTGGACCAGCTGGAAGAGTGCCTCATGAGCTGGATCAGGCAAGGCATGGAAGGGGTCCATGGGCCCGATCCGGCTTGTATATCTGTCCTGCATTACTTATCCAGCCTTCAGGCCAGACAGGTTTGATGCCCCTGGCATACATTATTAGCTAATTACTTCTCTGTCATTACAGTGACTGAGGACTGGCAGTCAACTTGTAGGGTGTTTCTGGTTTTGTGCATTGTAGTTGTGAATGAGGACATAGAGCTGATTTTTCAGGAATCTTTGGGGAAATATGTATCTGCAAACACATTTGTGCATCCCATCAGGGGACTGGACTATGTGACTCCTCCCAATCCTACATTACTTAGCGTGCAGTGGGAAAAATGTATGTGTTCATTAAATGCTGTGTGTGTACATAGAACTTTGAAAGATAAGTAAAATCTTATCATGATATTCACAGTGTTCCAGTCCATGAGCTAGGAAGCAAAACTTGCAAGCATCAGCTTATTTCCCAGTTTGACCTATACTCTTATTTTTTGTTAGTTGAAAACAAATCATATATACATGTGCAAGATTTTTGTTTTGCCACAGGCCTAATTAGTATGGTTTGTTTGACCCAGCAAGCATAAGAAGATTTCATATCTTTTTTTTAACCTAAAAAGATTCCTGTGTTCTTGTCTGGAAAAGAAGATTCTTTCATCTTGAAAACTGGGGAAAAAATAAAATTAAATCATTAAAATTGAAGGTCGTGAGTTTAAACAATGTACTTCAGGACCAAATTCTTCTTGCCTTATCCATACACATTGTGTTATTGATTTAAAAGAGAATGCTTGTGAGAGTAAGTTGAACAGGGTTCAGATTAAAATAAATAAAAACTCTTACTTGGCTAAGCAGAGTAGGTAAACCTTTCCTGTACTATCTTCTTCAGTCCTGGGAAGATCATTTCTGGCTGCCATATGTAAAGCAGGAGCTACCTGCCTGATATGGTCCCTACTCTGCATTCACTTTGTTATATAAGCTTTTCCCAGTCCTGTCTGAAAAGAAAAGAAGGTGGGAAAAAGGTTGATGAGGACCAAGTTGTTGGAGAAGCCGTGACTTCACACTGTTGTTCAATAGTTAGAGTTGTTGGCTGGGTAAGTAAAGCTGCTTAGCCAGAAAGTAGCTTGCTTCCTTCGCTGAGACAAGTTCAGTGAAGGAATTGCAACTTGGATTTCCAGTGTATTCTTAGATCTGTCCTAGGAGTGAGGCACCCCTGTATCACCCTCACTTCAGGGTAGGCTGTAAAGGTACATTCTCAACCTGAGCTGTTAGCCTCTTCTGCTTAGCTAGATAACTGCAGGCATACTGCAAGCGAGCAACAGATCCAGAATGCCAGAAAATAAAAACGAAGTATTTGAAACAAGATAATATCAGAAAAATATAGATTAATAAAATATCAGAAATAGTAATATTTTACAGTTCTACAGAGTCTTTCACTGGAGGACCTTAAAGCTCACTGAAGCTATTAATTATTCCTAGTAAGGTTGGCAAGTATTTTTATATTCACTTTACACAGAGAAAATTTCAGTCACACAAATGTGAAACCCCTTGTCAAGTAGACCTGACCCCCCCTGCCTTAGTCACTAGACTGTATTTATTAATGGCAACAAAGTTAATCAGCTGAAAAATCATTGTAAAATGCAAAATAGAAATGGAAATTGTAATACATAGATCCAAATTAGTAGGCAATGAAAAAAGTAAGGAAAGTGCAAAAATAACTAATGCTTTTTGTTTTAGGTTCATAGCTATTACAAAAAATCACAGAGAAACACTCCAGCACATGTAGGAAAATGCCTAGGCGCCAAATTACTGTAGCTGTTCAGAACTGACTCCCTTAGCAAAGAAACAACTGATACTGTTTTTGTTTAGGACAGCAATTCTGAATTAGGGTGCTGTGGCATGCTGGAATGCTGAGAGATCCTTTCAAAGGTGCTATGCAATATTAGCACTGTTAGGTGTGCAGACACCTACACATGATTAAAAAAGGAATCTATAGTGTAAAAAATATTCTGACCTGTGGTGGTCTCTCTGAGTTCTTTGCACAAGAAGAGTTGCTCTATTATTTTTCTGCAGCAAGAAATGAGTAAAAGCTAAGAGCTGTCATTTTCTGAGGAGTTCCATGAGTCAGTGCCTTGATTCTAAAAAGGGGTGCAGACAGAAGCGCTCCCTGCTGTAACTGAGAACACTTTGCAGGAAGCGTTCTGAGTTACAGTGATCCCCTGGAGTAAACACAAGCTCGCTGTTGATTCCAGCTGTTGGCTGGGAGCCTGCGGCCAGTTTCCCCTAGCAATAGCCCCTACTCTCTCTCAGCCTATTCCTGTTTCAGAATGGGAGCAGGGAAAGGGAGGATAGGAAGCTCATTCTAGGGGTTCCCCAGCTGGCACTGGAAGGTAGGATGGGTGTACTGGAGCCCCACAACACAGTGGGAGCTCCAAAATACCTGCCCCCTCCTCCAGCAGGGACTGAAAAACTCCAGACTGAACTCCCTCCCTTCCCTTTCCCCTCCCATTCTGAAAACAGCATCAGTCTGGTAGGCAGGTGGACAGAAGTTACAGAAGACACTCTGTTTTGAAACATTTTCATCTGACCCCTCATGCAATGGGGGTTCAGATTTTCATTTAATCTGCCATTTCTGAAGCTGTCTGCAGCCATGGACTTGTGTTTCTTTACAGCTATAAACCACTTTCTGTGGCCAGATTGAGCAAGAATTGTCACTTCTGTCTGCATCCAAGGTTGAGAACCACTGGTTTAAGGGGTTTTGTGTCCTAGCAATTGGTAGAGGGATGTGGAGCTTTTAACTGCACTTCAGAGATGGTGGTATTGTTACTATTATTTGGGTTTTTGCATTGAATGAAATGAGTTTATGATCTAAATTTGGTTCTTAGGAGACATCAAAAAAGCTACCATCATGCTTGGTGCCATTAAGCAACACTGGCATTTTTACTAATTACCACATTTTTACCTCCATTAATGTGTATGGAGTGCAAACGAGCTAAAGTTTCAAGTGTATGAGTGAGTAAAGCTCTCCCATTTTAGCTGAAGCAATGCCACTTTTGGGAAAAAACAAAACCGAAAAAAAACAACCTGTCCTTTTTTATGATGGTATATCCTGGTCATTTAGAAAGCAATAGAATTCTTTTAAAATTAAGGGATTGTAGCATTCTTTGGAGAGGAGATGGCTACATTAAAGCTGGTTGCCGCCCAGTAAAAGAGGGAGTTGGAAATGTGAATGTTGTCTTGAGTAAAAAGTATAAGCTAGTATTGAAGGAAGGGATGAGGCTTGAACTAAGATTGAATGATGATACAAGATGAACATGAGCCTGCAATGTGATGCTGCAGCCAGTAAAGCAAGCAAAATGCTGGATTGCATCCATAGATGCTTCTGAAGCAAATCCTGGGACGTCATTCTCCCATTGTACTTGGCCTTGATGAGGCCGCAGCTGGAGTACTGCGTTCAGTTTTGGGCTCCACAATTCAAAAAGGATGTGGAGAAGCTTGAGAGAGTGCAGAGGAGAGCCACGTGCATGATCAGAGGTCAGGAATACAGACCTTATGACGAGAGGCTGAGAGCCATGGGACTTTTCAGCCTGGAAGAGTGCAGGCTCAAGGGCAACCTGGTGGCCACCTATAAGTTTATAAGGGGTGTTCACCAGGACCTGGGGGAACATTTGTTCACCAGAGCACCCCAAGGGATTACAAGGTTGAACACTTAGAAACTGCAAGACCGTTTCAGGCTGGACATAAGGAAGAATTTCTTTACTGTCTGAGCCCCCAAGGTCTGGAATGGCCTGCTGCTGGAGGTGGTTCAAGCACCTACTTTGAACGCCTTCAAGAGAGACCTGGATGTTTTTCTTGCTGGGATCCTATGACCCCAGCTGACTTCCTGTCCCTTGGGCGGGGGGCTGGACCCGATGATCTTCCGAGGTCCCTTCTAGCCCTAATGTCTATGAAATCTATGAATGTCTCTTTCAAAAGAGTTGGAGCCTTGTTGTACCTGTGATGGCCCAGAATCAATAAAAGATATCACAAAAAACCCCTCACTTTATCAAAAGAAAAACCTGAGAGAAAACTGAGGCTCTTAGGCAGAGAAAGCGAAGATAACAGTTTTGAACATATGGAAAGAGGGTTCATGATCTTGTGAAAAAGAAAAACAACCAAATTTCAAAAGCCCATGGGATAAGCTGAATATTGCTTTTCGGTAGAGGTGAAAAGTGTATCTGGATGATGCGTAAGTGGAATTAACTTGTTTATGCAATCAGTTATTTCTGTGAAATTGCTTTTTCAGCACCAAGAACTTTTTGGTTAAATGTATGACTTTATCTTAGGACCAAAATGTAGTGTGACATGCAGGATGCAGTGTCGTATAATACCTATACAGTACCAGGTCTAATATTAGAATTTTTAAATTTTACATTGCAACAAATCACTATTTAATATTTACAGGGATGTAACTCATATTTATTTATAATGCTATTCATACAGAGGGTTCAACCAACCATTTGTTCTGCATTGTTATTTTTTACCATGCCCTTCAAAAAATTACCCTGAAGCAAGAAAGGAAGACAAATGGCTTCATCTGAAGCTGTTCTAAAACTATTTCATGGCCAAGTTGCAGAGGAAGGAAGAAGAGATATGTAATTGTCACCAAGGTTTGATGCTTCTGCACTCCCAACTTTGGCAAAACACCCACTGACTACAATGAAAGGTTTATCTGAATAAAGTGGAGAGCATGTGGTCCATGTTTTATAACACTACTCTGGATTAGAGACTGAAATATTTCAGGTTACTCTGTCATTAGGCAACCAGCAGATAAAGCTTTTGTTTAAATAAAATAGCTGTTTTTTCTATAGCAAGAAATGAGTGAAAACTAAGAGCTGGCATTTTATGAAAGGTTCCATGAGTCTAACAAGGGGTACCTTGAGTTTAGCAAGGTTGAGAACCACTGGGTTAGGAGGTTGTGCGTCCTAGCAATTGGTAGAGGGATGTAGGGACAAAGAATACAATGTCTACAATAGCATTGCAGACATGTCCCCAGGCACAGAGGGCAGTGCTACCTGCACATTACATCTGAGGAGCTAATGTGCAAGATCTGTTTTCCTTAGGGTGGGTCTGGTAGATCCATGACAGTGAATATCCAGTAGCCTATCTTCTCACCTCCAAGGCTAAGTACAGACATTTGGAGGCACTAGCGGGGGTTTAAATCAGATCAAAATGGCTGCCTAATAGATAAGTCAGGATTGGGGGGCTAGTGGAAGATGGGGAGGTCAAGCAGGCTGGAGGGAGTAGGGGGTCTGCTGGGGAATGGGGGGAGGTGCAACCTATGGGTGGTGTGGGCAGGGCTGACATGACCCATGGTGGGGCAAGCACAACGTGCAGGTAGGGTGGATGGGGCTGACATGACCGAGAGGGGGTTGGGGCAGTTTGGTACTATGTAGATCCAGGTTTATCTTAAACTGGGTTCTGCCATTTTTAAACAGGTTTGTATGCATGGAACTTCTGTACAATTACCGGGTTAAACTGATTACAGGTCACTGAGATGGGGCCTGTAAGGTCGGCATCGGGACAAGCTAAGTTTAAATCATGTGGCTGTTTTGAACCCAATTTAACCTCCCCAAATGTCTATACTTAGCTCAAGTAAAAGGAAGATTTACAACAAGTAGGCTACAAAAGACCTGGTGATATGATTGAAACTACTGAGCACTACCGTGGCCTGAGTGGTCAAGGATTCGTTGTTTCAATCTGTCCTACCACACTTGGACTATACTTTAGAGAGGTTCCCAGACTTTTTCTTATTGAGTACCCCCTTCCAGATTTACCAGTTGCCCACGTATCCCTACCAGCATACATTTTATGATTTAACCCCTTAAATGCCTATTATTATTATTATCATGAAAATTAAATCTGCCATTATACAATTTCTTCTGCGTACTCCACAGAGATGTCTTGCATCCCCCCAGGGGTATACATACCACAGTTTGGGAATCTCTAGACTATAGGACTAGAAGTTAGGAGGATATGGGTTTGCAGTTCCAGTGTATAAATAGTCTTGGTACAGCTCAGGTAGCTGTAAGTGCAGGTGTTAATCATTAGTACAGGAGATACAGTGATGTGTGGGATAGTCATGGCTTGCATCTAAATCAGCCCACATGCTTTCATCAATCCCTTGAAGTCTGCAGCACAGAAAAAGCAAATTAGTGAGGTCCGGCTACCACAGCTTGCATCAGCTTTAAAACTCAAAGATGCTGCACTGTGGCAGTATCAGGTGGTACTTTCCCTAGCAGTCTGTGCGTCAGTATTACTTTGAAGATTTTAAAGATCTGGCAGCTAAGCATTTACTGTAAAATTAATATATTTTTAATTTTAACAAATAAAATTAATTTTAACAACAAAAATGCTGTAAATTAACACTGATAAGAGATTTTTTTGGATTAAATAGTTTACCTATGAAAAAACAAGGGTTCTTTATCATCATTTTCGACAGCCAACATTTTAAAGAATATTTAATATCACTATATGTAAGAACTTGTAATGCCTCTTTGATTATAAGACCTTCCGAGAAGTGTCCAATATAATCTGAGGACATTTTTCTAACCATGAAAAAGTACACTGAGATGAAAGTTGTTATATGTATATTGTACTGGACCAAATGAAGGAAGGGGAGTATTTAATTACTCCTGGCATTTTTAGATTCAGAATTTCAAAAACACATTGTTATTTTTCCTGCTTTTTAGTCAAGTGCAATGGGCTTTAGGGCAATCTCCTAGGATAAGGGGGCAATCTATAAAACGCACGTTTGGCATTTCTTAGTATTTACTTTAGAATAATCTTTTATAAAAGTGTGAAGAATGAAAAAGGCATCTTCTTTTTTTTTTAAAGAATCTGGACACTTCAGATTACTCATGTGACTACATAGAGCTAAATCAAAGAAAAAATCAACAGGAAATAAAAGCTCAGACCAGGTGCTGTCAGAGAGAATACCAAATGTCCTTGGAGAAACAATAGGGAAGCAGTTAATAGGGGAATAGCCTTAATTTCGTACCAAAAAAGACTGGCAACATTCCTTTTTCTGTCTTCTTTTTTAGGCTCAGAGAGGAGAGTAGTGCTTTAAAAGTTAAGGGGTTGAGATGTTCAGCAGCAGCTCTCTGAAGGAGAGTCTTACCCAGTAATGCAGTCTGCTTTCCTAAGAAATGGATGTATCTGGGATGAATGGCTTTTACCAAATCTGGTAATGTCTGAAGTGTAGGTCTAGGGAAATTTGCACGTAGGCCTTTGTTTTTGCCTTTTGCTTTGCATGCTATTTCTTGTGCATAAATACATACTGTTTTATTTTAATTAGCCAATGCCAAAAGCTTCCAGAGGAAAAGGTCTTGCCAGTGCCAGATACAGCAATTTATCAAGTTAACATGGCTGGGAAATGGGATCTTCAACCTAGGAATCTAGTCTAACAGTGATATGACTGTTGTTCCATACACAGGTGGAGAGTTGATGAAGTAGCAAACCTTGTGCTTTAAGTATGTTAGAGAGGGAATATAAAGGGATTAAGGAAATGCTTGTCAAGCCTGTTAGACTTAAGGCACCCCTCAGAAAATGCCGACTCTTTAGCTTTCTGTAGTCAAAAGCAAGTGGAAACTAAAAGGGCAATTCTTTTGTTGCAAAAAATACAGGAAGACCACAACAGGTCAGAATAGCTTTGACACTATGAATTCCTATGTGAAATCTCTGATTTAGTCGTGTGAATCATGTTTGCACCTAATAGTGCTAACATTGCTTGACACCCTGTGGCTCCCTTGAAAGGATTTCCAGGCACTCCACGGTGCTGCAGCACCCTGGTCGAGAATCACTGGGGTAAGGTGCGGCTTGCCTTAGAACTGTAGCAAGTATAATCAGTACTTGAAGTCCAGCATATCATTTGCCATCTTCATGGATTCATTAATGGCATTCCCCTTATAAGAAGATTCTGGCTGGGGTTCAATTTACCCTTTATTAGGAGCTGTACAGATAAAGATGGGCTATGGGCATCTGTGTTGGCATGAGGGGAAGGGGAGAATGCTTGATGGGTAAGAAATTCCAGGCTTCCTTTCTTAATCAGGCCTACTTAAGACACTGAAAAAGATGGTAGAATTCAGGAAGTGCTAAGAAGCTGCAATAATTTAGGACCTAGGCATACCAGATTTCATGGATATAAAACATGATTTGCATATTCAAATAAGCATGTTCTCAGAACTCCATCATAAACTGTAGGCCTTTGCTTTGTGAAGGCCCAGTTCTACAAGTTGCTTGGCACCTTTCTTTTCCTACATTTCCTTTTCTTTCTCCTTTAAGTGGTCTGTTAGACATAGTACAGTGAAGAGACAAGGAATGTCAACTCACAGTGTCTGTCTTACAAATTGCAGGATTCTAGAGTAGCACAGTAAATATTTATGGTTGGCTTCTTCTGAATTGCATTCGGCTGGGAAGGTTAAAGACATTTTAATGTCAATGTAACTTCTCTACACTTGATAAGGCCAGAAACATTGAAAAGGTCCTTGTGTTACCAAATCTGCCCATTACTTTGGGGTGTGCTCATTTATTAGGGATAGTTTCTAGGGTCTTGGTGATTCTGTCAATGTGCTGCTTGTGTTACTATACGGAGCTGTATTTCTCCCTTCTGCAAGCCCTCACCCCCAGTGGAGCTATCTTGCAGGACTCAATCTCAATGGGACTGGGTTCCTCCAGTCACCAAATCAGTCATACACACAAACACACACAAATTAACGTGACACGCCTGACCTGGCCGGGCTGATCAGCATGGACAGGCTGACACCCTCATATGCCAAGAATCAGTTCATAAGAGCAACAATAAAATGCAGTCAGACACAAGCACACAGGTAAACAGAATCCCTCTGAATCCGGCTGGGTGTCCAGCTGACACCCTCATGGGCCAGCATTCAGTTCATAAGGGCACGTCTGAGTCAAACTGGGTCAATCAGCCTATACAAGCTGATCCCCTTATGTGTTTCAAACTCAGCACGTCCCAATCTTTGGCCTCTTGATGAGCAGACCCCACAATAATTTGGGCTTCACAGGGATCTTTAGCATAGGTAAAAGAAGCGTTGCTGCAGAGCACGGGAGGAAAGAGAAGCAGAGAAGGAAAAATATACCCAATTACTACCAGTTTGACTATAAAAGTTATTTATTGCTAAGCATATGAAATATATAATAGTACTAGTAGTAATAAACATACAGAAGAAAAACAAACACCAACAATGACAGTACTACCCTGGTTTCACTAAGTATTTGGGGAAACTTAGCTCAAGCTTAACTGATACAGTTCAGGTTCAGAAGTTTATGCCTAGAAAGAAGACAGAGAACGCTGGGATCTCACCTAGTCCACGGTACTCAGGCTGCAAAGCTGACAGGCACAGTCCGTAGCACAATCCTTGAAGAGAGAGATGATCTGTTCTTCCAGCGTCCCAAGAACGACAGGGGATGGTGTCAGCACAGGGGTTTTCTTCTTCTCCTTCTTTCCTCCTGCTTCTACTTCTTTTCCTTCCTTTTCCTCTTCCTCTTCTCCCTCTAGCAGCACACACACTTACAGATTTTTATACCCTCAGTTTAGCTGCTTCGAAGCACCCTCAGTAGTGTAAATCATTGTCTTTTCTATTGACAAGGGGTTATCTGGTTTGGACCATCTCAGGAAACTGATTGATAATCAGGAAACACTTAAGATTAGGGAGTAACCCAAATACTTGGGAGCCAGCTTGAGATTCCTATGGGTGGCAGATATACTGATGGGATATCTCATGGTTTCTTCAGGAACAATAGATAGCTTGCAGCATCAGGATTTTGGATTTTTACTTGTTGTGCACAAGCCTCAGCTTAGCATGACTTTTCCAGATCTTACTATAGTCTTTTAACAGACTTAAAACAATTATTGGGGTGCTCATAACCTTTTGTGGAGAGGACTCCCACCAGTCGTCTCGGGAAAGATATGACAACACCTGGGATTAGGGCTCCAGCAGGCTGGATGCTGTGATGAACCCTTAACCATTGTTCAAATGTTGCCCATACCCCCTCTGACTCGGTCTCTTGCCTCAGCATTCCCTAACCCGGCAACCGAGTTTTAGTCAATCAAGTTTAAATAGGCCTCCCATAGTGGGACCGGGGAATGTACGGCCCGAGATGCCTATTAAACTTAGAGCTGTGTGTGTGTGTCTGGGGGGGAAAAGTCCTTAGCAAATCCAGATTAGAACTGGTCTGATAAATGCTGAGCTGGGTGTGTGTGAACATGGGTTGATTAACATTGGAAGCACAGATTCCCCATCATGCAGCGCTCTCCTGCTTCTCTGGTCCCAGAATTCACTGCAGTCTCTGCTTCAGGCTTTCTGTTTTCCATCTCTCATGTAAATGAGACCTAGGGCAGTTGATTCACTCGTCACCCTTATCTGGTGAGGGTCTTAGGTGCGTCTCTCACTGCATCTTAATCAGTTTCGTTTAGGTAGAGGAGGGGAGGGGGGTGAGTCCTTTGTGAGTCAGACAGACTGCATCCTGTACCAGGGTTCCCCAAGAATACAGAGCTGAGACGTAACACTTGAGGCATAAACCAGTGAACTAGGGCTGGGTTTTTTTCACTTTCTCATGTGAAATTTACGTAGATTCGCTTGTGAGTGTTAGAAATGCCCCTAATCAGTTCTGAAATGTCAGAATAGTCTGTCTCAGATTCTGTTTCATAGAGTCAGAGTCAGTTCCCAAGGTAAGAGACAAACTTTCTTGTGCTCATTCCCTATTTTTATCATTTGTATTCAATTATGTTATCTAGTTTACTAGAATGTATTATAAATTATCATCTTATGTATGAGAAATATCACTGTTTGCAACTGTTGGGAGGAATAGAGCCAGATCTGAAGCAGCATAAGTTCTGTTCTGACAATACTGAGTTTCTTTGTTAAAATTTAAATCAAGAAAGGAGCCAATATTGTATATTTTTGCTATACACCCACAAAGTAGAATAAAAAAAGTAAAATCAATACATGGGTAAAAGTAAAATATTAGAAAGCTGGTTATGAGGACTTCTCATAGTTGTGTTGAATTACCAAAAGACTATAGATCTGCCATTGATTTGCCTCCTAAAAATAGGAAGGAGAATAGAGCCTTCTTTGGAAAAATGAATGAAGAATTATGTCACTAGCAAAAAGTGCAGTGACATGTTGTGACAATGACATTTGTCACATTAATACCAAATGTATCTAGCTCAAAATAGGCAAGTATAGAACACCAGTGTCAAATGTCACAGTATCCAAAGAAAAGTCAAAAACTGATGCATGGATGTGTTTCAAAAAGGTAGAATATAAGACTGTATGAACCTGATTCTATATCTTATATACTAACTTATTTTATTATATAATACAATAATTAAGTAGTCAGTAGTTACATGTATAATCCAGCTGTCAAAGATGGATAGAAATATTGTGGTAAAAGAAGTTGTAAATTATGCTACATTTTGTCCTTTGCGAGTTATTTCTATTCCCCATAAGAATTCCTGTACACATCATTCTCTTTGGGGGTTAAATGCTACTGCAGAAAAGGCACCAGTTCTACCCTGATTAACTACTAAAAACATTAATGTAGTGTCAAAGTCTGTTAATAGCTTCTGAATTCTGAATATTTCACTTTATTTTCCAAATCCTAGGTTTTACATACCAGCTTATCAATACCTGCCTGTACTCAGATTTTTCTTTCTTTGTAGAAAAAGAGAAGAAAAATGCAACAAGTCCATATTGTGTCAATACAACAAATAGCAGGCAATTCAGTGGAGCTGTGCCAACTTATATGAGCTGAAGATCTAGCTGAAGAAGCCTGGTTTTCGTAATTATTCTCCCCGGGCTTTCACTGCTTCTAGGGGATTAGAGCTGTATGTAAAGACTGCCATTAACTTCAATCAGAAGTGAGGGATTGTATCACTTAGGAACCACAGCAATGCACACCTGTACATTATCTTTAGCTATAATTTAATTGATAGAAAAAGTAAAGTAAGGAAAGAAATTTAGGTCCCAATGTAATCTAGGAACAACTAGAAATATATAGACCTGATGAAAAATGTCTTGCATTTAAAAGCTTGTCTAACTCTATCCCAGTTATGCAGTTGGTCCAGGAAGAGATATCATCCTAAGAAATCCTGTCCACTTACATAGAAATATGTACTTATATTCTAATGCAGGGGTTGTCAGCCAGGGGTACGTGTACCCCTGGGGGTACTTGGACTGGTCCTAGGTGGTACACGCGGGCAGGTAGGGATGGGATGAGGGCAGTGCTGCCCCTCTGTGGGGTGGGAAGGCTCGCATGTGGCCACCACCACCACACACCAGCCCAATGACTGTCCCCAGTCCTCAGAGGGGCGCTGCTGCTTTCACCCAGCCCAGTGAGCTTCCCTGCCCCACCCCGGCCCTGCTCCTGGGAGGCAGCAGTGCTCTGTCCCTGCCTGCTCGCATGCCATCCCCCCCCACTCAGCATCCGGCCACCGGGGGTACTTAGAATAAAAAAGGTTGAAAACCCCTGTTCTAATATGTAAAGTTCTCTGCAAGTAGAGGCTTAAGGATTAATTCTTATTGTTGATAGGAATATAGAATTGAATTTATAATTGTTTTTTAAATAGAGTTGTCACTTAAAATTATGTATGTATGTTATGTGTGCATAACATAAAGCTATGTATGTAGAGTTAATTCCTGATTTTTTTCAAAGCCACTTTAATTAGAATGCACTTACAATACTCCCTTTGTATATTTGGTGCCATTGAGGGCTTTTGTCCTGCCTTATCAGCTGTTTTAGTGTGGCATAACACAGCTATCCACATGTTTGTGCTGTTTGTTTTGCTAAAAAAAATGGCTGATTTGCCACAATAATGACAGATTCATGACAAAGAAGTTGTTTGAAAGGTCAACTTCTTTGTCTTTCCAGGACATATTTAATGTGTGGACAGGTCTGAAAGACCCCCACTAACCTACAGTGCTTTCCTTCCCCCAGTCCAAGGAGAAAGGAGGGAAGTAGAGTACCCGGGTCCCTGATAACCTGCCTGACAGGGAACAGCTTCCAGGCAGCCATGTCTCAGTTGCAGCACTGGTCTCAGGTGTCAGAGACTGCTGTAGTGGTTCGGTCTTGGGCTGCCTGCCAGCTGGGCATTTTGACGGGCTGCTGGTTCTGAAGTTCGTTTCTATTTTTGACCATTGGGCTAATTGACGTGTTCCCCTGGAGCAGGGGGAGATAAGGTGCAGTCCCCTGTGGCCCCTGGCTGCAGTGTGTGCCCTGCAACAACTTTGCCCTGCTCCAGCCATAACATTCTGTTTTTGTAATGCTACAAACTTGGTAGCACAAGAAAAATACTTTCCAGAGCCCTGAGACTGATCTAAGAACTTGAAGACTAAAAGCAGAAATATTTTATTTAGAAAACTAAACTTCACAAGGATTTACACTAATACAACCTTCACAGTTTACTGTAATGTTCTAATCCACAGCTTCTATTTTCACAGGATTAAATTAACATCAGCTGCTGTCAGCCTTTACATATCTTGTTCTATGATTGCACTTCCAGGATCATCATGCTTCATTAAATGAGCTTCATGACATTTTATAACATTTGAATGCTTCAGCTATTGTCAAAGTATGGTCTAATGATTCATTGAGAAACAGAAGCTGTTTTTTTTCCTAATTTAGTTAAAGATTAGGTTCATTACTCTAGGTAAATAATTTAACCCTTTAGTACCTCAATTTGTCTACCTGTTGGAAAAAGATAATACCTACATCATACTGGTATGTTAAAGCTTGGCTCCTTAATGTTGTAATGCATTTTCAGATGCCAAGATTTAACACATTGCAATACTGTCAAGCATTTCTACAGAATGACCTATGGCTGCATTTGGAACTGTTCCCTAGTGATGAGCTGCCCATGAGAGAGATGGCAACAGGTGATAATGCATCAGTTTATCACCTCTGAGATAAAACAGGCACGTGGTATTGTTACTTGGTTTTGTATCTCTTGTGGTTCTTGCAGGTATGGGTTGTGGTCACAAAGGAATATTTGCATGATATTCTCACCTGAGTGCATTTAATCACAAAAAGATAGAAGCCTTGGCTGACATTGTATTTATGCAGATGTTCCTTGTTTCCTTTATTTCCCTGCTCATTCAAAAGCTATCACATCTGACCTCAATAAGCAACTGAAAACAAAGCCTTATAGTCAGAAGTGTATGACAACCTTAAGAACCTGCTATGAATCCCACCTATAATTATATGATTGCTTTAAGTGTTCTGCATAGATTGAACTCTTATCTTATTATTAGCTCAAAGAATCAATACATGCCTTTGTGAGCCAATTATTGTAATTTCCTCTTAATAGGACTTCCAGCAGAATTTTTCCATAGCTTGTAACTTGTTAAGAAGGCAGAAGCATTTCTGCTCCTTGACTTTATTAGCCATGTTCATATAATGCTAACTCTGTAGTATTTTATACATACTGGGTGCATCTACATGTGCACTTTATTATGGAGCTGACTAATTAGCTCTGCAGTAAAGCATCACCATTTATACTTATTCCCATATGAAGATGCAGTAAATTAATTAACTCCACTGTAGGATAGTAGGAAAAGTACTATCCTACAGTGGAGTAGTTACATACACTGAAACGCAAATATAGGTGGTGGCTGGGGCATGAGGGTGCTACAGCATGGGGGCGGCTTGCTGGCTAGCCTGCACTGTAGCACCCTCATGCCCCAGCCAGCCCCTCTGTGGCATGTTGAGCTGGGGCAGAGCAGCCCTGGGTTGGCCCCCCAGGTCCCCTGCCAGCTGGAGCTTCTCTGCCCTGGCTCAATGTGTTGCCGTCAGTCCCAGGCGCACATTGTGTCCCAGTAAGTGCTGCACCGGCGAGTAATAAACTCCAACACAAACTGCCAGAGTTTATTGCTATGTGCTAATTCCCTGTGTAGATGCATTCACTGTCTATAAAGTAACAAGTTGTCCTTTGGCCCTATTGTAAATGTTTTTATCTGTTTAAAACTTTCTCCTTGAACATCCTTATCATTGACACCATCTTCAGCTTCAGGGTTTCATGGTCATGCAGTAGGTTTGCAAGTGATTGTGCCTTTAATGAGATGGACCCTAGAATGTAGCACTTGTTCATCCTTGTCATTCATCTCAGGCCACCCTTCCTCATTTCTACTCTTCAAAACTTCTCTGCCCCATCTTTATTTCTAGGATGATTATGATTGTTCCTACTGTAATTTGGCCTGTCCTTTCAGACATCCTGCTTTTATGCTACATTTTGAATTACACTGTGGCAATTTAAGTGAGATTTGTTTAGAATAATATCACCATTAAAGAGTCAAGTAGGTAAAACTTACAATAACCAATAGAAGGAGTCTTTTTCTTGAGTAGAGCCTCAGGATTTGGCCCCTTAAAAAGTCACTTTCCCCAATCTCTTAGTACTTGCACAAATCTCTTTTAGCTTTGGAATCTTTAACAGACATATTTCAGATGTACTTGAAACAGAAAAATGTATTAAGAGGTTTTTATGGATATTTGCATACAAATTATTGCACACTGAATGCTAAATAGAAGAAAACATTTAAACATTTACGTATGATTAATGGAACATAACTAAAACAAATTTAATAAAGCTTCCCAACAGTTTTTTGTACATCACAGAACAGTCCACAACATGATTTATCTAGTGTTGTATTGTTTGTTTGTTTTTGAAACTTCAACTCCTTGTAGTGATGACAGATATGAATAATGCTGAACAATCAAGTGAAGTGGCTGAGGTAAGAAGCCTACAAAGATTATAGAAAGAGAAATGAAATAGGGTTAGAAGGTAGGTGTAGCTCTGATTATATATAAACAATTTCAGAACTTTTATTATTATAAATCAAATTTAACAAAAGGCTGTGGGGATTTCTTGGTCTCTTTTATTCTGTGGTTTTAGGCAGATATTAGAAAAGATATGGTTACCATAGGAGATCCAGTTTTCCTGTTTGTAATGCCACGGGTCCTAAAACAGTTTCTAACAATATTTTGGTAGCTCACAGACCTCCATATAATGGTCTTGTCCCTTATTTTACCTCCAATAGTTCCTCCAACACCAGGGATTATGGGTTTAGGGTCCTACATAGGAGTCTTTTTTTAACTTCTAAAGGATCTTACTGTCGCTAGGATTTTTCTGGAGAAGCAACAGTATAGCTTCAGTGTGCGCTAAGAATTATACGAGGCAACCCAGTACAGTGTCTGTGTTGTGGAAATTCTGTCTGTGGCAGGCTGTTTAGGGTATCTGTGTGCTGCCAGAGTTCAGATTGCAATTTTTTTAAAACAAGCATATTGCCTTTCATTTCTCCGTGAAACATAAGGCGTTTTATAGTTCTGTATAAATATTAGCATGCAAACGAAGATTTTAAAAAAACCTCAGCGGTAATGGGGGAAAAGGGCCACATTCTGTATATCTTTCATTGATGCAGGAAGGAATTACAGATCCTAAATCAAGGTAGATAGTTCACAGAATGCTCATACGATGTAGGAATTTGACCGTAAACTAAATTCAAAAACTCTGGTCTTGGAAAATGTTTCTATGAAGTGCAAACTTGAGCTAAACTCTGATTTGATCAAAGACATGGAGATAAGAATAGACAGACTCTGCACAGGTGACAGAATGTAATGCAGTTTGGAGCAGTGTTTGGACTTAACCATATTGCAATTGATTTTGGTCTTTGGATTTTTTAACTTAATGAAACATTTCATACAGTATAGCTATTTTAAGAACATAATGGTTAAAATGGCAGCTGGCATCCATGAACAGCTTTTTAATAAGTCAGGATGAATGAAAAACAAATTTTAGGAATTACAAACCCTATATTCTAACCACATTTCCTGTTCTTTCTGTTTCCCTGTCCTACCCCCAGCACCAGAAGTGGCAAGAGTAGGGAGCATAGATTATGTATTGTGTTAGGTATACGTATTGTGCACTCTTGCCAGGAAGCTGGGGCTATTAGGGCTGTGCGAAACTTTGCCGGGTGCTTCATTTCAAAGCTGTTTCAATGCATTTCGAGTTTGAAACAGCAAAATTGAAACAAAACAAAATGCTTTGAAACAGTTTCAAAATGAAACAAGGGCACTCAAAATGTTTCAAAGTTTCAAGTTTCGAAGCCAGGGTTACTTGGCTTCAGTGCTGGTTCCAGGTGGCAGCAGCAGCCTCCTGCCATCCGGCATGCAGATCCAGTGGCTTGCACCCCTGGGAGGAGTCTGGCACAGCTTGGCAGCACTCCCGGGGGTGCGGGCCCCCAGATCTGCGTGCCAGATGACAGGAGGCTGCCACTGCCACCCGTGACCAGCAGCAGCAATCTTTACTGGCACTGGGTGCAGGCTGTGCCAGCGCCAGTCCCAGGCAGCAGCCTGAGCCTCTTGTCATCCGGCACATATCTGGGAACTCACATCCCCAGGAGGAGTACGGCACAGCTCAGCAGCCCTCCCAGGGGTGTGAGCCCCTGGATCTGCGCCCTGGTGAGAGGAAGCTCAGCATGCTTCTGCCACCTGGGACTGGCACCCCCCCACTTGCCTCCCCACCTGGCTCCAGCCCCCCGTGTGGCCCCTACCCGGGTGCAGCTCCCCCACATTCTCTCCGCCCAGCTCCAGTCCCCTCTGCCTCTCCCGCAGCTTACCAGATTCAGCAACCACGCTTTTGGCCCCCTGCATGGTGGGGGGCAATGCGGCTTAGCTCCAACCACCAGGTATCCGCCGCCTCTGCCACAGTGCACTGCTGCTGCCCAGTGTGGCATGGTGTGGCGTGGGGCCATCTGCTTTCAGGCAGCTCCATCTGGGGCTGCAGGCCACTCGCGGGAACCGCCAGCCACACCGGCCCAGTCCTGCGTGCATGAGCCCTGCATGCTGCTTCTGCTGGGTTGTGCTGGACTCCTCCCGGGGGTGTAAGCCCCTGGATCTATGCTGGATGACAGGAGGTTCAGGCTGCTGCTTGGGACCAGCACTGGGTGTAGCCTGTGCTTAGTGCCTGGAAAGATTGCTGCTGCCGTCAGCCCCAGGTGGCAGCAGCAGCCTCCTGTCATCTGGCCCAGCCACAATGAGACCTTAAATGGAGCAGGGAGCCAGCAGGCTGACGAAGTAACCACAGTTTAGGCGGGGACCCAACGTCTTTACACTTTATTGTAAACAATGGTACTAGTTAAAACTCTACTGTGTTTATATATATATCTGCCTGGGTTTGACAGTGTTTGATTGGGAAAATATGACTCAACAAAACTGTGAGCTTGTAAACTGGGAATGTTTTGACTGACATTTCTGTCACCTAAAGGGTCCAGAATTAAAGAAATCTACTCTTGCAGACATCCATTTTCCTGAATGATTAGGTGGGATACTGAGACTTAGACTAGGAGACAAAATACAATTTATAATAAATATAAAGTGCAGTGATCAATGCCTAACTTATAGATTCTGAGTGTTTAGCATGTTTGAAATCAAAATGAGGGGAGCATGCATAACTTGAAAAACAGTGATTCACTAGTATAGTATAGTGAATAAATATTGTTGTAGATGCCTACATTTAGGCATACAAGGTTGCAGTCTTTAGCCTCTGATATTGCAGTGATGAATAGTAGAAAACAAAATAGAAGACTGTCATCTTAAATTCTGTGGATGAACTGTCTTAGTTGACCTGCAGTTCAAAACCATCATAAAGATAATAAAATAGAAGCATAACTATTTGCATATTTTTGTACTAGTGTGCAAACACATTGGGATTTGGGGATGCTTTTTGTCTCTGTCTGAAAATCAGACTACTTTTTAAGGTACTTGTATATAAATTTAGGTGTCTAACTTGGGGCATCTCAGTTTGAACATTTTGGCTCAACTACCTAGACAGGGGCATATCTAAGGGAGGTGCAGTGGCATGGTTTCACTCTCCTTCTGCAGTGAAAGTCACACGCTTCATTTCCCTGTGGCTCTAGATGCCTGGGTCACCTCTATCAGGGTTGGAGTCCCAGGCTGGACTGGGACATCCAGGGGGACCAAGTGGGGATTAAGTGAGGAAAGGAAGAACTGTCTGCTGCCTCCATAGATGACATGGAGGCCCAGGAACCCCAAACTACTCACACCATGCTCCATCCAAGGCCTGTGGGGAGCAGCTGTGCAGGGTGCTGGGCTTGGTGCCAGGGGCATGGGGCAGGTCCCTGATCTTTCCCCCTCCACCACATTTCCCTCAGTGGTCCAGGGCTTCCAGCTGCGGGGAGCAGCTGTGCAGTGTATAAGGCAGGGCTGGGGTCACCAGCATCAATGGGTGGTCCCTCCCCTTCTAGGCACTCCCTGTGACCGGAGAGCCAGCAAACAGGGACTGCAAATGGGCCCATATCCAGGATGGGGCAGAGAGGATTCCTAAACTCATCTGGCCCTCTGACCACTACCCCATGCTCCTCATCCATGTGGGAACAAATGATACAGCTCAGAGCAATCCTGGCCGGGTCATGAGTGACTACAGGGCTCTGGGGGCTGGGCTCAGAGGGCTGGCGGTGCAGGTAGTTTTCTCCTCGATCCTTCTGGTTACAGGTCATGGACACAGGAGGGAGAGACTTTTTGAAGAAGTCGACTGTGGCGTTGGTGCCATCACAAAGGCTTTGGCTTCTTCAATCGCGGTCTTCACTTCAGAGGCAAAGGCAGCGGTTTGTTGGGAAGAGACAGCCTCCACCTCACTACAATGGGAAAGAAGCTTTTCTCGACCAGACTGACTGACCTGCTTGACAGAGCTTTAAACTAAGTATCCCAGGGGATGGGTGGATAACCATCAGTGCAAGCCCAGGAAGTGACAAACACATAATCAGCAGGTCAGGTAACACAAGGACCCTAGCCCAAGGATGGGACTCTCCTAAGTGAACAAAGAAGCCTAGGGCTTCCAATGGCAGGCTTAGTTGCCTGTACACAAATACCAGGAGCATGGGGAGCAAACAGAAGGAACTGGCCTTTCTGCTGAGCAGTTAACAAATACAATCTCATAGGGATAATGGAGACCCAGTATAGATGGCTATACCTTGTACCTTGTTAGGAGGACATTGGCATCCAAGAAGGGTGACTCAAAACTCTCAAAACCCTCTGGGTTAGAATACAGGAAGAATGTGGTGAAGGGGATGTAACTGTAGGAGTCTATTACAGACCTCCTACCCAGGAGGAAGAGCTTGACTATGAATCCTCTAGGGAACTGGCTCTGTGGTCAGACTCAGAGTGTGACTGTCAATGGAACCAAGTCAACATGGCGCATGGTGACCAGTGGCATCCCCCAGGTTTGAGTTCTTGGACCAGTACTCTTTAATATATTCATAAATGATCTGGATTCAGGTGTCAGAAGTGGACTGGCTAAATTCACAGATGACACCAAATTATGGGAAGCACAGTCACTCTAGAGGATAGGCTGGGGATTCAGGCTGACTTGGACAGTCTTGCAAGGTGGGTGGATCAAAACCTGATGACATTCAACGTAAAGAAATGTAAGGTGCTCCACCTCGGGAGAAAGAACCCACATCATACCTATAGGCTCGGCAGTGGTACAGTCACTAGCACTATGACCAAAAGAGAGTTGGGGGTCATGATTGGCCATAAGATGAATATGAGCCACCAATGCAATGCCGCAGCTGGCAAGGCAAATAAAATTGTGGCTTGCATCTACCGATGCATCTCAAGCAAGACCCAAGATGTCATCCTCCTGCTTTACGTGGCCTTGGTGAGGCCACAGCTGGAGTACTGCATCCAATTCTGGGCTCCACACTTTAAAAGTGGAGAAGCTTGAAAGAGTCCAGAGAAGAGCCACACACATGATCAGAGGTCAAGAGAGCAGGCCTTGTGAGGAGAGGCTAAGAGGCATGGGACTTTTCAGCCTGAAGAAGTGGAGGCTCCGGGGGTACTTGGTAGCAGCCTATAAGTACATAAGGGGAGTGCATCAGGATCTGGGAGAGCATCTGTTCACCAGGGCACCCTGAGGGAAGACAAGGTCAAACAGTCACAAAATGCTGGAAGACTGTTTTCGACTGGACATAGAAAAAGCTTCTTTACTGTTTGAGTCTCCAGAGTCTGGAATAGACTCTCCCTGGAAATGGTGGAAGCACCTACTCTGAACACGTTCAAGAAGTGTTTGGATGATTATCTTGCTGGGGTTATCTTACTGGGTTCCTGCCCTTTGGGCAGAGCGCTGAACCTGATGATCTCATGAGGTCCCTTCCAGTCCTAATGTCTATGAGTCTATGAGCCTATGAGTCACTCCTGCTCTCTGCCCACTCCATTTGTATTCCCTCTAGTCTGGGAGCAGGCCTGCAGCGGGGTGGGAACACTGTAACCTCCCCTGCATCACCAGTGCCATCTCCTGTCCTCCCTCCCTCCCTCCCTTTGAACTTTTAGATCTGCTCGTCTGTGTGTGGAGATATAGCAAGCAATTCTGACCAATATCTCAGTTCAAGAAAAAATAGCGGTACGTTTGTGCCAAATTTTGCCTCCCTCTTTTATAGTAAAGGAACTGTGATACTTGCTAAAATTAGAATGGGTGTGACTGCATTTTGAGGTTTTTTGTTTTTGTCTTTTAAAATTCTCTTTGTGTCCACATTCTAAAGTTCCTAGAGTAAAATAATCCTGCGACAAATAAAAGGACCTAGAGGTGAAAGGAACTAAATATAGAAATGGGGTTCCTCAGTTTGTTCTCTCTCCATAAAATTCCTTGTCCTGATAAAATTTTAAACAGATTGTAACTCAGCCCAGCCTTTTATGTTTTGTGAGTCATTGTCAATTTGTGAGGTAAGTGTAATTCCTGCCCAAGGACATCAGAATTGCTGTTAGAGGGTAAGTCTTGAGACACTGTATCCAATTAACTGGACCCCATATGTTCATGTAATTTTACATTATGTTCTTGCTAACTTGCACTTCTTTTATCCTCCACTTTTTGATTGGCAGCAAAAATGGTGGTCTCTCCCAAATTCTGAACAGATTAGTGAGATTAGTTTATTACTAAAACTGCATTATTTTGCTGAAATGCTGTTGCACAATTGCTAATATGCTATATATCATTATAAATCATAAAACCTAAATTACAGTTGTGGAAACAAATAAAAAAGTATGTTTTGTGAAGCTGCTACCTTTGTTTTTCACATATTGTGTTTGTTTGTGTTATTAACAGTTTGCACTGCTTAATAAGTTGCAGTAACCCCCCTAGTCATTACTGCAAATTAGATCAAATAGAAATTATCTTAGTAAGAAATTACCTTTCATGAAGCTAGTAATCTCCTAGTGGCTTTAAATTTAAAAATACCTACTAATTACTCATTGGGCATAGTAAGGAAAATACCTTCACTTCTTAAGCTTCAATTTTTCTGTGTGTTCTATACTGATGCCCCTTCCATTGGTGTGATTGAAAGTCATAGCTGTGACCTTCCCATTTATTGCACATCTGGGGATGGACAGAATGAATTTTACTCTTACAAACTCAAGTTTTAGACTGATTATCAGCAACTACTAGTACAAGGCCAAGAAATGACAAACATGGAACCAGCAAACCGGGGAACAATATGAAACATATTCTGACACCAGCCAAAGGATAGGATTTTCCGCAGCACACCAGGAAGCCTAGGGCCTGCAATGGCAGGCTTAGTTGCCTGTAAACAAATGCCAGGAGCATGGGGAACAAGTAGGGGGACCTAACCCTCCCGCTAACCAACAAGCAATATGATCTCATAGGGATTGGACCACAAGCATACAGAGCTACATCTTGTATAGGAGGCATCATGTTGCGAAGAAGGGTAAAGCAGTTGCCCTCTATGTGAAGCAACAGTACACCTCCCTAGAAGCTGAGATTGGCAATAAAGAAGGGTGATTTGAAACCTTCTGGGTCAAGATACAGGGAGCATACAGGGAAGGGTATTTGACTGTAAGAGTTTACTACAGACCTCCAAACCAAGAGGAAGAGATCCACCAAGAATTCTCTAGAGAACAGATAGAAGCTTCACACTCTCAGAGCATGGTCATTTTTGGTAACTTCAACTACCAAGACATCTCATGGGATGAGCACTCAGCAAGATCTGATCATTCACAAAGCTTCCTCACTTGCATTGAAAAGCTGTATCTGACTCAAGAAGTCTATGGACCGACCAGGGATAAGGTACTCCTAGACTTGGTTCTGGCCAAAGGGGACAATCTAGTGAGCAACCTGAGGATCCAAGGGGAAACTAAACTAGTCGACAGTGACCATGAGATGATCACTTTTTGCATCCACCATAACACAGGGAAATCAGTCAGTAGGGTAGAAATCCTTGATTTTAGGAAAGCTGACTTCCACAAGCTTAGAAGATTGGTTGGCAAGGCCCTGCAGGTCCATGGTCCAGTGGGGAAGGGAGTACAAGAAGAGTTGTCATTTCTGAAGGAAGCAATCCTAGGAGCACAAAGGAAGTCCATTCCTTTTCTTAAGAAAGGCAGCAAAAGGGCTGGAAGACCACCTTGGCTCAATAGGGAAGTCATGGTCCTCCTGACATTGAAAAGAGAAACTTATAAGGGATGGAAGTCAGAAATTACCGCCAAAGAGGAGTACTCAGCAATAGCCCACAGCTTTAGGGAGCAGATTAGGAAAGCAAAGGCAGAAACCAAATACAAATTGGCAGCCGGAATCAAGGACAACAAAAAGTCCTTCTTTAAATATGTAGGAAGTCGGAAAAAGAATAAGGGAAGCATAGGGCCCCTGATGAACAAAATGGGACAGCTGATAACTGATATTCAGGAGAAAACCAAACTCCTAAATGAATACTTTGCATTGGTATTCCACCAGTCCAAGGGTGTTAGCCTGCTTGACAGGATACAAGATGATAAAGGTGGAATTGATCACCCTCCTATAGTTGGCAAATATCTTGTGGGGGAACATCTAGAGAGGCTGGATATGTACAAGTCAGCAAGACTGGATGAACTACACCCAAGAGTGCTAAAAGAACTGGCTGACATCACTCGACTTATGGCAAAGCTATTTGAGGACTCATTGCACTTAGGAGAGGTCCCAGAAGACTGGAAGAGGGCCAATATGGTGCCTATCTTCAAGAAAGGGAGGAAGGAGAACCCAGGGAATTACAGGACAATCAATTTGACCTCAATCCCTGGGAAAATCCTGAAAACAATTATTAAGGAATCCATTATTGATAGGCTAACTGAAGGTGGTGTTCTAAAAGACAGCCAACATGGCTTCATTGCGGGCAGGTCAGGCATGACTAGCCTCATTTCCTTCTACGATTAGGTAACTTGCCACCTGGATAAGGGAAATGAGTCTGATGTGATACACTTGCATTTCAAAAAGGTCTTTGACTTTGTCTTCCGTGATGTCCTCATGGTAAAATCAGGAAAATGCAGCCTTGACTACTTTATGGTCTGGTGATTAGGTATGTGGCTCTGAGGTAGGACCCAGAGAGTATTAATAGATGGAACTGAGTCAACGTAGTGGAAGGTGACCAGTGGCATCCCTCAGGGTTCAGTACTTGGACTAGTGCAGGCTGTGCAAAAAAGCAGCGTTTCATTTTGATTTCAGATTCTCCGTTTTGAAGGGACAGTGTTTCATTTTGCTGTTTTGAAGCACTGTTCTGTTTCGTTTCACTGACACTGTTTTGCTGTTTTGTCACTGTTTCAGTGTTTTGCCCACAAGCTATAATGGGGAATCATGAAAATGGCTATAACTTTGTCATTTCTTTGCCTGATTCAGATGAAAACAGCAAGGATGGTAGCCTCTTCTGAGGCCATGAATCCTGTCACGTTTCAAGGAGATAGGTGCAAGGGTTTCTGAGAAACCGCACCTCAAACTGTTCAGAGCAAAACTCATGACATGTGTGACTCTGTGTGTATGTTAAGGCAGAGCAGGATGAAAACAGCAGGGATGCTAGCCCCTTCTGATGCCATGAAGCCTGTCAGCTTTTAAGGAGATACATACAGGGGTTCTTGGGAAACTGCACTTGTCATGGAGTAGGGTCCCTAGAGATGGCTGTGATACCCCTAGGGCCCTGTGACCGTGCCAGCTCCACCCTGCGGGCGCCTTCTCTTCTCACCTGCCACCATGTTTTGTTGGAAAAGATAATACATAAGGAGTCCCCCACTAATGGACCCCACTAAACCCTGTAGGTTCTTGGACCCCAAGCTGGGACTCACTCTAATTAGGTGCCTCAAGTGCCTTCTGGGGAAGGATACCTGGCTCTAGGGGACACCTGAGGCATGTGGAGCACAAACTCAGACGATTCCACCTCCTTCTCCAGAATTTCCATTGCTATGGCACTTGGATCCAGCTCCAGCTCTTCCTCTGGCACTGGAAGGCTCAGGCTGGACATTGAAATTGGGGTGGGGGAGACTATAATGCTGGTGCTGCTTGTTGTTGTCATGGTAGTGGTGCTTGGGGTTGTTATTACGGCAGGTGTTATTGGAGGGGATGCAGACACTGCTCCCATCTCCTTGGTACCACTAGCAGCAGAAGTGGCATGGCTGCTAGTTGTTGGAAAGAGGCTGATCTACATTTTTTTTGTGGGGGGGAGGACTTAGAGCTCCTCCTCTGCCCTCTTTTCCACCCTGGCCAGAAGAGTGGCCACCTGCCTTTCCAGCATGCTTCATGTTTGGTGTAAAATCTGTGTGTGTTTCTATAATGTAATTAATGTATTTATGTTATATATAAATATATGTTCTGTTATATATGTTGTGCTTTCCTGCACAGTCAATGCAGACTGTCAGGGAAAACACAGGTTTCTTTTATGTGGAGAAAGAATTACAGAGAATAACAAAAACAGAGGATTTTGGGGGAGGAATAAACTGAAAGGAATGGATTAGGAAAGGGTATTAGGGTATTTCAGAAAGGATTGGACCCTGCTCGTTAGGAACAGACTAGCAAGTAGGAAGTGAGAGCCTTCCTGATGCTGCAGGAGGACACAGCTCAGTAAGCTGACAAAGGCACAGTTGACAAAGCTCATTTCAAACAATGCTTTTATGTTCCTCTGGCCCTCCCCCAGAGCACTGGGATTGGAAAGGACCTCAGGGAAGGATCACAGTCATTGGCCAGCTACAGATGTCAATATCAGAGCAGTCCTTCCCCTTTCTTCCCCCTCCATCTCCTTAGTTTGTATTTCCCTGCAAACCCGGCTTCGAAACTCTTCAAAATTTTTGAAATGTTTCAAGTGCCCTTGTTTCATTGTGAAGCTGTTTCAAAGCCATGTGTTTTGTTTCGGTTTCGGTGTTTCAAGTTCAAAATGCGTTTGAAACTAAATGTCCATCAAAATTTTGCACAGCCCTAATGTTCATCAATTATTTGGATTCATGTATTAAAAGCGTACTGGCAAAGTTCATGGACAACACCAAATTATGAGGAAGTGTAGTCATACTCGAGGACAGGCTGGTGATACAGGCTGACCTGGACAGATTTGTGAGGTAAGTGGGTCATAACCTGATGATGTTTAACATAGAGAAATGTAAAATGCTCCATCTGAGGAGAAATAATCTGCAACACAATTACAGGCTCAGCAGTACTATGCTTGCCAGCACCACAACTGAAAGAGACCTGGAGGTCATGATAGACTAGAGAATGAATATGAGCCATCAATGCAATGCCATAGGTGGCAGAGCAAATCAAGCACTGGCATGAATCTACTGATGCATCACAAACAAGACTAAGGATGTCATTTTCCCACTCTACTCGGCCTTGGTGAGACCGCAGCTGGAGTACTGTGTCCAGTTCTGGGTGCTGCACTTATGAAAGAGGTGGAGAAGATTGAAAGAGTCCAAAGGAGGGCCACACTCATGATTAGATGTCTGGAGAGTAGGTCGTATGAGGAGAGGCTGAAAAACATGGGACTGTTCAGCCTGGAGAAGAGAAGACTTAGAGGGGATTTGGTGGAAGCCTATTGTCACAGAGCACGGAGGTGCCCTGTTCCT
>NW_005842720.1:365551-365882 GCF_000455745.1 Alligator sinensis
CCGTGCCAGCAGCCAGAGAGGCAGGAGCGCCCTAAGCCAGGATGCGAGGAGAAGCCTAACTGCAGGTACAGCTTGACCTGAGTTGAGCAATGTTGGTTTAGTCGGGCGGCTTTAAGTTATGTTATAGCCTAGGGGCTTGTGTTTTGCTTTGTTGTTGTTATTACCGGTGGTTTGGGTGAGGCTATAAGGAGATGGAAGAGGCCTCATAGGGAACTCACAGCAGAGTGTAAGGACCCCAGCGCCAGTGAGGGCGCAGCATACGGGGTGCATAGACCCCAGCCCCAGAGAGGGGCGTTTGAGAAGCCCCAGGGTGGGCGTGGCGCGCCACCAG
>NW_005842720.1:366315-369043 GCF_000455745.1 Alligator sinensis
GCAGGGCATGGCAGGCGAGAAGGCAGGTGGTTGCCTCGGGAACAGGTGTGCGGGCCACATTTTAGCTCGGCCCAGAACGGCTACCTGTTACACCTATATTAGGGGTGTACATCAGGGCCTGGGGGAGCATCTGTTCACCAAGGCACTTCAGGGGAAGCAAGAAACAATGGGCAGAAACTGATTGAAGGTCACTTCAGATAGGGCATAAGGAAAAACTGATTTACAATTCAAGTACCGAGGATCTGAAACAGACTCCCCGCGCGCGCCCCCCCCCCCCGAGGTGGTACAGTCACCTACCCTGGCCATCTTCAAAAAGTGTCTGGACGCCCACCCTGCTGGGGTCATCTTCAGGGGAAGCAAGAAACAATGGGCAGAAACTGATTGAAGGTCACTTCAGATAGGGCATAAGGAAAAACTGATTTACAATTCAAGTACCGAGGATCTGAAACAGACTCCCCGCGCGCGCCCCCCCCCCCCGAGGTGGTACAGTCACCTACCCTGGCCATCTTCAAAAAGTGTCTGGACGCCCACCCTGCTGGGGTCATCTGGTCCCAGCAGTCTTTCTTGTCCAGGTGCAGGGGGGCTGGAACCAATGATCTTGTAAGGTTACTTCCAGCCCCTAACATCTATGAATCTATGAAACTTTAATATTTCTCTGAAGTCAGGCAAAAGACAGGGCAGGTTGGCACCTTGTAGACTAACTTATTTAAGGTGGCACCCTGCCCTGCATTCTACCAATCTTCAGCAGCTAACTAGCTTTCTCTACTAATGAATGACACCACACTCAGCCAGATGATATGGGCTGCAATAATTTTTTTAATGAATTAGTGTCACTCTGCCTGGCTTTCTAGTTTTTTTTAGTAATCCTATAAATCAGTATTTTTGTTGTTAAACCATTTCTGTGCCAGAGGTGTAGCTGTCAAAAATGGTATACTGTGACTGATATCACTGAAGTGCTTAGTGCCTTTTATTTTAAGCAAGACAATTCTATTTAAAGATATGCCTTTAGTATCACCAGTGGTGAGGAAAATAGAAGTACAGTGCTTTACAGTTATATAGATTCTGTTGCGCTCAGTTGCATAATATGATATCCTTGTACCTGATATGCCAAGAGATATTTAATTACTTAGCCCTCAATCAGACAAACAAAGAAATATTATTCATATTCATAGGGAAACATCCATGAAGTAGTTCACTTACATTCTCTTTTCAGAGTAAAACTATTGAAGTGTAGCTCCTTACAATATATGGCTAAAATATAAGGGGTATGCAAACATATGACTTGATGTTTTACAGTCAACCACCATAACACATAGATAGATGCTTTAATAATACTTCAAAAATTCTGTCTGTTATAGCATAACAAAATGCGTGAAAAAGTTGTTTTAGTATTGCAGAAATAAATACATATTTAATTTAGTAATTTGAAGCCAAAATGTAATAACTATTTTCTTCTTCGTTCTTTGATTTTTGCAGGAAAGAAATAACAATGTGATTACCATTAGTGATATCTTTATTACTATATTATGGTTTTGCCAGAGGCTTTTTAGGTAGCTAAATCTTACAGTTCAGAAAAGACAGGAGTGGCAGAAAGATTTGATTTTGCCAAAGGCTCTCAAATGTTACCAAATAACATTGGTTTAAAACAACATAATTCTCCATATGATGATTGAAGTGTATTACTTTAATAACTCTGAGCCTTTATTAACTCTTACTATCATTTTAAAATATTAAATACTTTGCACCTGCTCCCTACCTCTCCCTCAGACCAGAGACTGCCTGGTGTGTGACACTGGCATATCACTTGTTCTGGGCTCAGTACTGTGAGACACTGGGCACATCTGCATGAGATGCTACATTCTTCTCTTTCCTATTCATCACATTCCCACCCAGTCTGATTCTGCTGCTTTCCTTTTCCCCTATAATTTATAAAATTTGTTTTTAAATCCTGTTTCTCTGAGATCTAATCAACTACTTCTTTTTACAGCTGATTTCATGTGTTCTGTTTCAACTTGTCCTACTGTCGTGGAAACACACGCAGCATATTTTTGGGTCAGGTCAGCAGAAGCTTTTATTTAAAAGAAACTACAGCTGTAGGGGGGATTCTAAAGTGACATGGATTTTTCAAGCACTTGGAAGGGGTCCCCCCCCAAGAGCAAAATCAGGAGGCTTATATATTTTTTAACAGTTGCTTACAACTCACGTGATCATATAGTGAAATTAGTATGAAAAGCGGCTATAATGTTATTTTATTATTTCTTTGTTGTAATCAGGATGGGAACTAATGGGGGAGGCGAGGTTAGTTCACAAACCTCCTTTTTGCACCTGCAAATCAGAGTTGTACATACTTTTTGTTATCTTCAAGGCCGCGGTGAGCGAAGCAGTTGCAGAGGAGTTACAAAGAACAAACACTTTCTCTTATCTGTTCTACTATACAGAGCCAGCAATTCTCCACAAAGCGGTTATGTCATCTTATAACTAAAATAGTCAAAGTTTAAGGCATATATTTTTTTTGATTCCACAGTCCCCCCCCTTTGAGACTATTTAGTCTCACTTTAGCCTTACATTTTTATTCTCATGAGCCCCTCTATTTTATCATGCAGCCTTTTATGTTTTTTTTTAATCTGCTCACACTTTTGTAATATCATTATTTTAGACTCTGTTGTGGGTTTTTTTGCCTTGTTAAAGCTTTTCCTGCTGGCTTTTACGCAGCAGAGGATCAGTTGCA
>NW_005842720.1:373491-398579 GCF_000455745.1 Alligator sinensis
TGGCTTGGCAGGGTTCAAGATGATACGCACTGGTTCAGCACTCAGCATGTGCCCCACTTCATTTGCATGGGTGGACCACAGCTGTGGAGGTACTCGTGCCAACAGTTCCTCTTGCAAGTAGGAAGTGTCAGGTTCAGAGTACTCCTGGGTTAGCAAAGCCACAAGCTCAGTTTCCCTATGTTCTGGTACCTCAAGGTAAACACCATCTGGGCTACAATAAATCACGCATCCCAGTTTACACAACAAATCCTTACCAAGAAGGTTGACAGGTGCACAGGGGCTAAGAAGAAAGGCATGATTTTCAGACAAAGGGCCAATAGAGATGGAGACAGGTTCAGAGACGGGATGTGGGATAGGTTGTCCGCCTATACCGACAGCATTTATAGTTTCAGGAGAATAAGGTAGAAAAGGAAACTCAGCAGCCTTTAGCGTGGAGCGGGATGCTCCGGTGTCGACAAGACAGGAGACAGGTTTACCAGAAATAAGGCATTCAACAAACGGACCAGATTGGTCAGTAGCAAGCAAAGGAGCGATGATGTCACTGTCCCTCAGGCTGTCCTATTCAACACTGGGAAAATTGACAGGAAGTGGAGGTGGGGGCAGGGACTGGGGTCTGGGTCCTTGGCCGGGGCGCTTGGGGCATTCTGATTTCCAATGTCCTTCTTGCTTGCAATAATGACATTGGTTCCCATAGCCTGGGTTTTGTGGGCTCAAGGATCTATCTCTTCCCCTGAATCTACCCGGGCCTCCCCTTCCCCGTCCTCGTCCCCTTCCTCTACCTGGACCCTGCAACTGAGAAATCTGTAAGGCCATTAACTTAAACTCGGCATTGTCTTTAGACCGTTCCAATTTGTTATGAAAATGGTTAGCCGCAGCAAGGACTTCAGTCAAATCTTTAGTTTCCCAGCCAATAATTACTGTTTGAATTTTCTCAGCAATTTTAGGGTTAAGTCCCTGGATGAATGCTGCCACTATTGCTTGTTTAGCATTTCCGACTGGGTTATCCATTCCTGAGTATCGTTCAAATGCCTGTTTGAGGCGTTCCAAATAGTCACTGGGGTGTTCATTTTTGTTTTGTTTACAGGTATTTATTTTGGTCCAGTCTGCCTTTTTTGGGCAAATTGTGAGAACTGCCTGAACCAAAGCATTTCTCTTGTCAATAAAGTCTTGGCCAATCCCTGGGTTTTGATCTGGCCAAGTACAGGCAGCATACAGACGTAGCATAGTTTCCTTGGGCAAAATCGATCGCATGAGCTGATTAATGTCAGCCCATGTTGGATTATAACAATTTATAACAGTCTGCAATTCTTCCTGAAATTTTTCTGGGTCTTCCCTGATTTTGGGGAATTTTTGAGTTAAATTGTAGAGATCACCTGGAGTCCAGGGTGCATGCACGGTTACTATATTTTGTCCATCGGTGCCAATGCCTGGCATTTGTCTTAGGGGGTAAACTTGTGCAGCTCGGGATCTAAGATTGATGGGAGATCTTTCCATGCCTATTCCCATTCTTCTAAATACACCTGTGGTGGGTTGTGACCCAGGAGTAAATTGCCACACTGGTGATGATTGAGTGGCAGATATGGTGGATGAGTCCAGACTATTAAGCTCCGTGGATGGATTTACTGAAGGAGCTTCAGCTAATGAGTTACTAGCCTGGGCTGCAGCCTGATGTTGAACCGGTTGTTGCTGATGTGGGAGTCCCAGGAGAGCAGGGTTCGAACAAAGGTCAAGGATATCCTCTGCTGGCTCCGGTGGTGGGGGCGCCCCGGGCAATGCTGGATACATCGGAGCGGTGGCCGGCGTGTAATTTGGGGGAGCAGCCAATTTCTCCCGAACAGCTTGTAACTGCTGTTTTAATTTTTCTTGAGAGTCTTTTAGGCTCCTAGTTTGAGATTCTGTCCGCCTTTTGGACATTTCATCATACCAATAAAAGAACGCGTCCCACTGGTTTTGTGGTGTTTTGGATCCACGGGACTCTAAAGCCCCTCTTAAGTGCACTATTTTATCCTGATCAAATGTTCCTTCTTGTGGAAAATGCTTCACAGGATCATCCCTAGTATACCAGTTCCACTTATCCAGGTACTTGCAAGCCTCGGGAGAATAGTGTGTGTACATAAAGTACGCCGGAGTCCCCTTAGGGGGGACGGGAACTTGTTTAGACTGACTCGTTCCCATTTTCAGTCACACAGGGAGACGTAGGAGAGGCTTATTTAGGATGTCCGGGCCGCTCAGTGCCTTGCCCCGCAGTTTTTCACTGCCCAGACAAAAGGCTTCTGACCCGACACCGGCTCATAAAATGGAAATGGGAATGGGAAACACAAGAGGAATCCTTTCACTCCTGCTCTCGGCAGAAGCTACTGGGACAAGGGGTTTGGAAAAGACAAAATCACTCAGACGCCCTGTCCACTGGGTCACGAGGTTTCAGCTGGGCCCCCTTGCTTTCGACGCTACCTTTTTTAGGCAGAATCGGGGCGGCTAGACCCAGCCTTAGTCCCAGACCTGGTCAGTGGCTCATTTTTCTAAATGCACACACACACATTTATTCAATCACTGGGAAGCCCTGTCCACTGGGTCACGAGGTTCCAGTTGGGCCCCCTTGCTTTCAAAACTGCCCTGTCAGGCAGAATTGGGGCGGCTGAACCCAACCGTAGTCTCAGACCTGGTCAGTGGCTCATATTTCTAAATACACACACATGCACATTCATTCAGTCAGCCAGACCTCCTCCCCCACACCGCCTTAGTTAATTAACGACAAGCCCGATGTGCTGTAGGATGAAGGTGCTTCATACAGTTTCTCCCTAAATAAAACGTACGTTACCAGACACAAAATGGGATCCTTTACCAGACAGAAAATTTTAGCCGGCAGTAAGGTTCAGACTGACCTGGTTTAACAAGGTTCAGATCCAGTTACCACGGCCAAGTTGGGAGCCTACAGGCAGTCCTCCTCCGAAACCCCAATAGAGATTTTGAATTAGGTCTCTTACCTCTCAAGTTTGGCGCCTCGGGGTTCGGGGGGGGCAGTCTGCGGTCCTCCTTTCTCAGCCTGTGTTCTGGATCCGAGTCACGGCACCAGGAATTGTCGTGGAAACACACGCAGCATATTTTTGGGTCAGGTCAGCAGAAGCTTTTATTTAAAAGAAACTACAGCTGTAGGGGGGATTCTAAAGTGACATGGATTTTCCAAGCACTTGGAAGGGGTCCCCCCCAAAAGCAAAATCAGGAGGCTTATATACTTTTTAACAGTTGCTTACAACTCACGTGATCATATAGTGAAATTAGTATGAAAAGCGGCTATAATGTTATTTTATTATTTCTTTGTTGTAATCAGGATGGGAACTAATGGGGGAGGCGAGGTTAGTTCACAAACCTCCTTTTTGCACCTGCAAATCAGAGTTGTACATACTTTTTGTTATCTTCAAGGCCGCGGTGAGCGAAGCAGTTGCAGAGGAGTTACAAAGAACAAACACTTTCTCTTATCTGTTCTACTATACAGAGCCAGCAATTCTCCACAAAGCGGTTATGTCATCTTATAACTAAAATAGTCAAAGTTTAAGGCATATATTTTTTTTGATTCCACACTACCAAGTCCATTATTAAGGAAACTCAATAGGAGCATCAGTCTGTACTGATCTTGTCATCTTCTGATGGCATTGCATGTTTTGGGGATTACCAAAACACAAATAGTAGAATCCAGTAGGAACAATTCCTTTGAATTGGGGAAACTCTAGTATTTTTATACAGTCTTTTTCATAACAGAGATTTCAGTCTTGCTGAGAACACTGCAATGAATTTATTGGATTCATAAACCCAAATAGTTTGGGTTCTTGTTTGGTTTAAGGGCAAACTTTTGTGTTGCCTCTTTTCTACTCAATCACCACAAGCCAATCATTATTTTGCATTGTTTTGGTTTTGTATGAAAGACTGTAAGGGCGCTGAACATCTTTTGTGAAGTGTTGACTGTCCTCAGGTTTCGTAACGAGAATTAGGGGTTCTGTATTTCAATAGCATTTCTTAATGACTTCATATTTATCTTTGTCCTAGGTGATGCAGATGTATCTCCCATTCTGTGGAATTGCCATATCTAATGCCCAGCTATTTGCTGCTTCAAGAAAGGAATATGACAGAAGCAGAGTAAGTAGAAAGCAACACCTTGGACAGCTATGAAACGCTGTCACATCTTTTTCCCTCTCAAATTCTAGCTATGCATAAATATTTGCAAAACAGGCTGTTTTAATGAAACAAACATGTTATATTTCAAAATAATCCAAACACTTTTACTATAGAAGATACATTTTCTTCAGATATTAAGTTTAGAAAGGAATAACTAAATATGCTGTTGTTGAAAACTATTATTTCCTGTTGTCAGTTTCATGTTGTTATTTTGTTGATATGGGTGTGTTTACAACATGAAAGAATTACATTTCCATGAATTCAAAACTTTTTTAAATCTCCAAAATATCAAACATCTAGCATCTAGGATTTATAAAAAACCTACAAAATAAGGTTGATACGTATCTATGAAAATGGGTATTCGCAAGTACCCGAGTACTTATTATAGTTTATCTAGAGGAATGCATAACTCATGTTTGTAGCTGCCATTGAAGAGTTAATACAAGTTATTCCAGAGACTTAAAACTGTAACTTTTAATTCTCCCCATCCTATAGCCTGTACATTTTCTTAAATAAAACTCACCATCCTATAGCCTGTACATTTTCTTAAATAAAAATTGCTATGGAAATGCTCTAGAGAGTTCACATTTATTGCATTGGTACTATGTTTTGCTTTGATTTTTTAATCTGCCTTTTTGTGAAGGTGGATCTTTGTTACCTTGGATCAGATCATCCTTTGACTTTAGTGAGGCCAAAATTTTACACCATGTATTCTCCAACTACACTTGCTTTGTAGAAGTCATAATGAATAGGTCTCATAAACTTCTAAAAATTGCCTTAACCGGGGGCTTCGTGTGATCTGGACCTTTGGATCCAACCCAATAGGCCAGAAATTTGGTGCTGGCACCAGCACCAGCAGGGATTAAAGCTGCTGCCGCTCACTCTACTACAAGAGGTTGGTAATCTTGTCCACAAGAAGCCCTGTGGGCCAGATCCAGCCTGTGGGGTCAAATGAGTCTGATACCCTTGCTATATGTTGTAACATAATTTTAAGATTTGTTACCTCATTATTGGCCATGATTTGAAAACTTGTGTTTTGTGTCCCAGTTGAAACATTAGGAATCTCCCCTTCCCCACAGTTTTGAGCTCTAGTCTATAATTTGGAGGGTTATGAGCAGGGATCTGGGTTTTCCATTTCTTATAGAAAAACGGAAAAAAAATGCAGATTATCCCTTTTACCCAAGAAAAATGCAGATTTTTCATTTTAATGGAGAAACACATGGATTTTGCAGTTTTGAAAAGAGCTTTTTACAGGCTGGCAGAGTTTATGTATATGCACATGGCGACCAGGTAGCCTGGGGAGAAGCTCTCGCAGGTAAGTCTGGTGAGGGAGGAGCGGGCATTGAGGCCCCCATAGGGAGTATGGGGAGGGAGGGAGTGAGTTGCACAGGGTTGGGGCTGCTGCCCAGCTGGACAGTATGTGAGGCTTGGGGTCTGGGGCCAGAATGCACGGCCATAGGGCCCCAGTGAGAAGCAGAACCGGGCTATGGACAGCTCATTAGTGGGGGGTGAGAGAGGGACAGCTGGCTGCCTGCCACTTTGTGAACTCCCGGGCGGGGCAGGGGGACCCATGTCCCCCAGATCTCTGCATGGGGCAAGTGCAGGGGTGGGCTGCCTGCTGTACGCCCAGGATCTCCACCCTGCTGCCCCCCCCAGAGCCTCTGCGGCCCAGCAGGTGGGACCTGGTGCAGCAGGGCAGAGTGGGGCCAGGTGGAGAACCTCCTTGCCTCTGCAAGCCTCATGTTGCCCTGGCAAGGCATCCCCTGCCTGCCCAGCAACAGCAGGGGCAGCAGTGTAGGGTTGTTCCCCTCGCTGCTGCAGGGCGGGCAGGGGGCACGGTGCTAGGGCAGCGTGGAGCTTGCAGTGGCAAGCGGCTTCCCCGCCCAGCCCCACTCTGCCCTGTTGCACCAGGTCCTGCTTACTGGGCTGGAGAGGCTATGGGGGAAGGCAGCAGGGTGGGGAGCATGAGCCCACAGTGGGCAGCCCACCCCCACATCCATCCCCACCCCGTGCACAGATGTGGGGGACACAGGTCCCCCCTGCTCCCCGGAAGTGCATGAAGCAGTGGGGAGCCACCCTCCTTCCTGAGCCCCTCAGCAGGCAGCCTGCACTCCCCACCATGGGCTCCGCTCAGGCTGTGCGGCCTCCAAAGTTGGGAGGGAACCAGGTTCTGTGCTCTGCTCCTCGCTCAGGTTGCAGCAGCCACCACATCTCATGGGCAGCAGGTGGGGCTCAGGTACTGCTGTGGGGAACAGGGGGCTGCGGACCTGGGTCCCTGGTCCCATAGCTCTGGCAGCTGGGGGCCTCCTCTGGCAGGCCTGGGGGAGTAGGGGGCTGTGGGTTGGGGACAAGGGGAACCATCAGGGTTGGGGGGCTGTAAGAGGTGGGAGTGAGGGGCATCAGGGCCAGGAGGTTGTGGGAGGGAAGTGAGGGGCACCATCAAGGCCAGGGGCTTGGGGGTAGAGAGCAGTGTTCCCTCTAAGGAGTAGCGGTCTGTGAGCGCGCTGCTTCGGTCCATGAGCGTGCTGCTTCGGAGCTGGTGGAGCCCATGGAGCAGTTCCCCCCATGCTTGCCCATGCACACAGTGGCGGGAGCCGCCCTCTCCGCATCCCCGTGCCCCACAAATGAATTGCTCACGGCTCCATCCCATGCCCCACACTGGCTGGGCAGCGCCTGTTAGCACCCCTTCGCTTCAACACCCAGGGCAATCGTCCTGCTTGCCCCCACCTTGCTACGGCATGGTGTCTTCCCTCTCCCCTCCTCCCCCTATTATGGGGTAAAGTGCCAAAGAGAATCTATGATGTGAGGAACAGACAATGATTTTGAAGAGAAGTATTTTTAGTCAAAACTAAAAATATAACCAACAGTCAAACGTTTATCTGTTCCATTTAGCGGTCTGTTAGGGCTTCTGTTTCCCTAACAGCTTGCTGCAGAGCTCAATATTTTTTCCATTAGTAGCTAGTGAGCAGTGCTCCGTGGGCTCCTCCGGCTCCGGGGAACTGCTCCACTCTCCAGCCCTAACACCATGTGCCTCCTCGCTCCCCGAGGCAGTGCGGGGGTGTGGAGCAGTCCCCAGGAGCTGGTGGAGCCTGTGCCAGACTCCAGCCCCTGCCCCCGTCCCTGTCTCAGGGAGGAGCTGCTGCCTGCCCTGCATTGAGGAGCTTACCTAAGTGTCCCACGCCAGCCCTGGTGCCTCTGCTGTGCTCCGTGCCTGGCTCTTCTGTGAGCGAGTGCGCGGCAGGCAAAAGTTCGTTCATGGCAAGACTTTTAATTGTGCGCAGCTGCGCATGCGCGCAACTTAGAGGGAATACTGGTAGAGAGTGAGGTGCTTGGACCGGCGTTCTGAGAGCAAAGGGGGCAAGGGGAGCTCCGAATGTCCATGATAAACACAAAATCAAATACCAAAATTTATGGGTATTTAGAATTTATTTTATTATAGTGATGGAGGCACTGGTAGGCTTCCAAATTGCTTTAAAATTGTAAATATATCAATAAAACACTGTGTTCAATTGATCTCTCTCTCTCTCTCTCTCTCTCTATTAATTGTGCAAAAACACGGATTTTGCAGGTTTTAATCATAGAATTTGGAATTTTTAAACAGAGAAAACAAAGATCCCTTGTTATTATATTTAAAATGTTGATAGATTGCTTTTATTACCTATTTCTTTCTTCAAGGCATTCCATTCCATTGGATACCCCATTTAAATTGGGTGAAATTTGAGGGCTGTTTTTTTGTTTTGCTTCCAGCTCAAGCTGTATGTGCTATTTAAAGAAAAGTTTGCCTAACAAAACATTTCATAGACATTCAAACAAGCTAGTTCTGATATCATCCCTATTGTCAAATTGACTGTTTTGTTATTTTTTTTATATGGGAAGTAATTCAATTTGTCTTGCAAATATAGACCTCTTTAATTTGATTTGGCAAGACAGAGCAGCCTCTAAATCAGCTAACACAGAGACATGTGAATGATTTGAACTGTAACCTATGAAAATCAAGATTTTCTCCTTTTAGACCTCACTTTCTCATTAGCAGGGTTCTGACAGCTAAGATTTTTTAAGTTTAGTAATATGGATACACTTTACACACACACACCCACACACTCTGAAATTGGTAAATGATCAATTTTAGCAAAATTGGTATAAAGGTACTTGGATTTGAAAGATCTTAAAATAATTCATGCAACTTTTAAACCTCATAATGAAGAAAATAGGCACAAACCTGATGGGGTAAAATATCTTCAGAGGGTATAAATTAGCACATTGTATCCTCAAGGGAGCTGTTCCAATTTATGCAAGCTGAGCATCTAGCCTGATGGGATTTTTATCTTTCAGGGAACCTTCAGATATCCCCTTAGCCTCAGGGTACACGTGGAATTGTTTTATTTGTCTGATGTCTTATACCTGTTTTTGATTTGGAAAAAAGTGTTCACATTGTATTTATCAACATTAAATTTTAGTTAAATTTAGGGTCAGTCAGATAAAATTGTTTTAATACTTTTTCTCTCTAACTCTGAAAATGTAATATATATTTTAAAATAAATGAAAAAAGCCAGAGAGCCAGTATTACTGTTTTAAGGTCATCATCCGATATTAGAAAGCAAACCTCAGTCAAGTGAAACTAAACCAAACTTTAGCATCTGTGCACTTTTTATTAAAAAGTTTTCCATACTGCCTTGAAGGACCTTGAAATCTGAACATTCTTGTGAAACCTTAAGATGATCTCCCTTTGGAGTCCATCCAATATCCATTGAAATAAAAGGAAAAATTCCCATTGGCTTAATTGAAGTTGGATTGTACCATTGAGGCAAAATGAGTAGTTCTTACTCATCCCTTCCATAGGGAAAAATTCCATTAAGTCAGCTGACACAGAAGTCGGTGAGAATTTTGTTTAAATGAAGACTTAGGAATTACTCTTGATTTACTTTATTGTAACTGAGATCAGCAAGCTTGCATATCTTTACAAATAAATAGATAAATATTTCTATAACAAAAAATATATACATACATCTTATGCAGGCTTTGCTGGAGGTGGTTAATGATCTCTTTGAAGAACAGACAGACTTAGAGAAAATTGTCAAGAAAATCATGCACCGGGCCCAGACTCTGTTGAAGTGTGAACGCTGCTCAGTGTTACTTCTGGAGGACATTGAATCACCAGTAAGTGGTCCTTCAAATGTTATTAAAGGTCTAATACATAAGTCATGTAATGTATCTTTGTATTGACCTGAAACTGTTGCATATAACATGTAAGTACTTCGCAGAGAATTATTTTTAATATAGAGGGTGCATCCAGGCAAGTGTGGACATGCATCATGTGGCACCACCTACCCACCTGTGGCTCTGCACACCACACATGCTGCACATGCAGGCATTTCCCACACTGCTAATTTGCAGTGCAGAGTGGGTTTTTGTTCCCAGGGTTAAAAAAACCCATGCCTAAAATAAGTGGGGTGGCGCACATGGTGGCAGCACACACCGCCCAAAGCTGGAGCTGGCCGATTGGAGCCACACTTCAGCTGCCATCCAAGCTCCTCTCTGCAGGAGTGCCAGGGCTGCAGCTTCTGGAGGCCCCCATGACCCCAGTTTAAGCTGCTGGGGGCCAGCACAGTTACTGGCCCCAGCCTTTCCTGCCCCACCCACGGCACAGGTGTTCCCCAGGGACAAATAGCAGCAGCATACATTGTGTCACTGCTGTTTGTCCCTGGGGAAACACACGTTTCCGCTTGTGGGGACATGCCCATAGTTCCTACTTGAAGTGATATGCACTTTATTTTTTTATTGATATTTCTTTCAAAGTGTCTTCTGGTCACCTGATGGCACAAACTGAACTCATGAGTTCCTGATGGAATTGGTGATACAGAAAATGATCCACCTTAAGTTGTATGGTCCTCTTGCCTGTGTGAATGAAACAGGGTTTATAGAGCAGCTAGGGGATCATGTAACTGTGAAGGAAAGCGCTACTTTTCAGTGCCTATTAAAAAAAAAGGAAAAAAGAATTTATATGTATTCTTTTCCCCCACACGGCACTCATATTTTAGGGGGACACTCTTGTTTTTTAGTATCATCTTCCTGAAACTTTCTGCTAAAATGGTAATTTATACATCTTACCCACTGGTAGGTTCTTAAAAACAACTTCATTATATAGAATCAGTTCCAAAGACCCATAACCCAGTTCCTTTATAAGCAGTTTTTAGAATCTAGTTCTTCCTTTATGCAGTGTCAGCAAACAGACACTGAATAACTACATAGGTATTTTTACAGGGGGTTTTTCTTCTGCAACTTTTATTTTTGTTCAAATGTAAGTTCACAGATATATGTCTGAATCTTTATGATTTTTTAATTCAAATATATAACATTTTGGTTCAGTGTGAAAATTACTATTAAACACAAATCTGGTCCCTCCAAAATAACAGCAAATAAATTTGCCAAGGATTTCCAAGCAAACCATTCTGTTCTCTTAATATATACATATGCCTGATTCTCTTTTTGCTTATAGAAAACGGAAATGAGGAGTTATAGTGGTGTAAGTGAAAGGAAAAGTAGAACCAGCACCCTTCAATGCTTAATTAACCAACATGCAGCTAATTGATGGCAGGTGAAATCTGCTGTTAGGGGCTAAATCTGTAATATGCTGAGCTTCCTCAACTGTCTTTGTTGCTTATTTCCTTACAGAATGTGGCCCTTCCTGCACATACTATTGATGGAGGTGTATGTAGGATCTAGTATTTGTATTTTTATGCTCACGCTGTTAATAAGGTTTTTTTAATACTATAGGGAACCATTTAGGAGACTAAAGTAACAAGAGAACTAGTCTTAGTTCCCACATAGTGGAAATATTGTGAAAAGACCAGACTTCTTGTTATTTTGACCAATTAATTGGTCTCTCAGGCAATAGAAAATCCGGTGAAAAATAAAAGACATACGAATACAAATATCTAGTCTGTTTAGCTTTTATGATAGAAGGTAGCTCTGGCATTGCACAGGGAAAGCAATTTTCACCATTATTGGGACACTCCTGTATTTTTTCAGTTGTATGTGAAGCTTAAGTTTATCCATGCAAAAAACCTCTGATCCGTAACAGAGGAAGAAAATATGTTTCTTGACCCAAAAAAGCACTTGAAGGGAAAAGCTTTCTTCCCCTGTGCAATGGGAATTCTCTACTGGCTGTCTCAGATCGGAATTTGACCATGTTGTTCTGCTGGAGTGTTGCAAAGAAACCAAGAGAATCTGTCTTTGCTCTGTGGCACTTCAGTATTGTCATAGGGTGAAATTTGTGCGAGTGATCCCTTCCCTTTTCCTCAGTGGCACCCCTCTCTCACCTCTCATCTCTGCCTGAGTACCTGGGGTTAGCAGAGGCTTTTGCATGGAGAAAAAAGTTCTCTCAACCAAGATACGATAATTAATTTCCAGGTGTTCTGTCCCAGATTTGTAGCAGGGGCATGCTGTAGAGATATTCCATCTTTATTCTCATCTGCCTTCCTCTGTTCTGTCCACAAGGTTCCCTGTGTAATAAAATAGAAGCCCAGTGGAGTTTATCTGTGGTTCAGATACCAAGAAAGGATGATGTAATGGGGGATATTCTGTCCTTCTGACTAGAGAATAATTGCTCTGCAACAAAGCCATGTTAATAATGTAGAAATCCTTATCAAGAATTTGGTTTCTTGCACTATTTCAAACCTGCAGATAGGGCTAGAGGGGACCTCAGAAAGTCATTTAGTCCAACCCTGTGCTCAAGGAAGCATCATCCCTGTCTAAACCAATCCAGACAAGTGTGTTTGTCTGGCCTGCTCCCTAAAACTTCCAAGGATAGAAATTCCACACCCTCTCCAGGTAACCTGTTCCAATGCTTAACCTCACTCATAGTTAGAAATTCTTCCTAATATCCAATCTATGTTTCCTTTGTTGCAACTTAAGACTGTTACTTCTTGTCCTGTTCTCTCTAGTCAAAGTATAGTTCATCATCATCCTCTCGAATAACCACTGTTCCTGTATTTGAAGAGTTATCAAATCTCTTCCTCCAACACACACCTTTCCCAGTTCTTCCAACATTTCCTTGTAAATTCTCTTTTCTTGAATGTCTGATCACTTTGATTGTGCTCTTTTTAATTTATCTATGTCTTTCCTAAAGTGTGGTGCCCAAACTGGACACATGACTCTAGGTGAGGCCTCACCAGTGCTGAATTAAGTGAAAGAATCATTTCCCTTGACTTGCACACTGTATTCCTGTAAATGCAACCCAGTATGCTATTGGGATTTTTGCTGTTTACTCCTGCAGTTTGTGGTCCACAATAACTCCAGACCCTTTCCTGCAGTACTGAAACCCAGCCAGCCATTCCTTAATTTACATTTGATTGTTCTGGCCTAAGTGGTGAACAAAACCTTTGAATGAACATTTGGATGAATCATGTAAATGAATCCTTCTTTAAGGATGTTCACCTTTTTATTTAATTAAGGGAATTGACTGTCTTTATATATAGCTCTTTGAAGTGTTGAGCCTACTCAATCAAATAGTCCCTGGACTGTGCCCTACTTCCAGAAAGAGTAGGATGGTAAAAAACATGTGGTAAGAGAAAATTATCTTTGGACTCACTGGGCATGTCTACACGTGGCTGTATGGCGATGTTGCTACAGCGTCGAGCTTTAGTACTTCCTTTTGGAGTTTGCAAAGTGCTTTGCAAAAAGAGGTTGGTCCCCCTTTGCATAAAATAGAGGTCACTCCATTCAAGTCACTGAATAGACAATGGTATAAGTGAGATTAGATTCTTAGCCATCTTTTTTAGGAAAGATAATAATCTTCCTACCCTACAAACAGAAAAACCCACTGGTGATTCTCTCATAATTTAGACCTGTCCAATGAGCCTAAAACAAATTATCTTTCAGAGTTAGTGGGCACATCTACACGTTGCTGTACAGTGACATAGCGACATGCTACGTCACTACACAGTATGCTATGGCAACATAGAGATGAAGATCTGAGAGCCAGTCTAATTAAAACACCTAGAGTGTCACGTGTATCAGCATTCCCGCACTGAAAAATGACAGCAGGGGTGCTTTAACTAAAGCTTTTTGAACGAGCTTTAGTTAAAGCGCCCCCGCCACCTTTTTTCAGTGCACAGATGCTGATACATATAATGCTGGAATCTGCTAGAGTGCAGTAATTACCACGCCCAAGCAGACTCAATTAATTGAGTCTGCTCTGACACACTGTAATTACAGCACATTGGAGCAGCCTTGCTGCACATGTATAGGCACCCTCAGTGAAGGTACTAGATTTATTGCGCATTAACTAAAGCACATTAACAAATTTGTAGATATGCCCAATGGCAGCCATATGGTGGGTATGTGTAGATATGCCCAATGGCAGCCATATGGTGGTAAATTGATTGTAGGAAAAATATAGCTTCTAAAAGGAATATTAAGAAAATATCAATTATTATAGTTGCTTTTCTGTGATTTACAATGTATATTTTGGAATATGTGAATATTCCAAAATATTTTTGTGTGTGTATTTTACATTGAACATTTAGTCTAAGGTGACTGTAAAAATGTTAAAATGTAAGATGATATATTCCAATATAAAAATTAATATATATTTTTATAACAGGTGGTGAAATTTACAAAATCATTTGAGCTGATGTCTCCAAAATGCAGTGCCGATACTGAGAACAGGTTAGAACTTGTGTCTTCTGTGGTAATGGATTAATGTTTTTGTAGCTGTTTGGTCTGTTCTTTTATATAATATTGGGCATTACTTAATATGAAAAGAGCCTGACCCTGCACTTTTTACTCAGGCAGAACTCCTGTTTCTTTCAAAGGGAGTATTGCTTGAATAAAACTCCACATTCACTTACTACCTTTATGTAAATGTAAACTGCAGAGGAAGCAAGAAAGATCTGATGTCCTATTATTGCTCATGAAGAATACTACGCTATTTACAATTATACACATTTTGCTTTGCTTGGTAAGTATAAAAATAGAAATGTAATTTTTGTATATAGTCATAGTATTTTTTCAGATTTGTGTTAATTCATGGGGCATAAAATATTTCTTTGCAATACTGCCACAGATTTGGCTGTCAGACTGTCCAGTGGGTTTTGATTCTCTATCCGTTTTCAAAGGGGGACCAACCTCTGGAAATGGGGACTAGTCAAATGTTAAATTAGTATGCTTGGATGAACTAAGTGAGAGTTCATCCAAACTTATACAAGTTAAATTAGTATGCTTGGATGAACTAAGTGAGAGTTCATCCAAACTTATACAAGTTTTTTAAACATAACTACATTTCTAAAATTATCAAGATAGAGAATTGCCTGTAAATCTGACCTTGATAAAATAATAGATTGGAAACAGTAGTGCAAACAGATTTTTCTTGTTATTGGTCTGCTTTCCTAGGAACCAGTCCTGCAGTGGTCCTTGTGAATGGTATATAGTCATCTAAAGGTACCCAGATACTAAATTAATGAAAATACAGGGGTGGTGCTGAAAGATTCTTCCTTGACGTTATAGCTCTGCTTGAAAACTAAACCTTTCCTATAAATTACAAGGGAAAGAATAAACAAGCAGCTTATTCTGATTTTGAAATTAAAATGATGCACATAAAATGCAAATGTTAAACCTAAACTTCAGTCATCTGTCAGACAGGCAGAGAATTTTGTAATTTACCAGCTTTAACTGTGACCTTTTAAACCAGCCTTTAAAGTATGCAGTAAACAAAAATCTACATTTCTTAAAGCTGTACTTCATCACTTTCAAAAATGTAAGGAGAGCTACCATAGCTAATTACTATGGTGATTAAATGCATTATAGGTTATACCATTTAAATAATATTTAAATCTTTGTATCTGTAGATCTCAAAGCACTTTGCAAAGGTAGGTAGCAGAGGGAGAACCTAAGGAGCAGGGACTTGTCCAAGTAAGACAAAAATAGGCAGAAGCAAAGCCAGGAAAAGAATCCAGGTCTCCCAAATTCCACTTTTGTGCCCTGTCTCCCAACCAAGAGAAGTGGGACAGGTGAGGTAAGGAGTAAAAGGGAAATGACTGGTAAGAATCTAGGTAAAATTGAGGTTATTAAAGTATAAACTTTTGACCTGCTAGTGCATATTGGAATTGCAAATCATTACTTTTGATTAGGAAACGCATTATACCAGTTTGTTTGGGTTTTTTTCCTGAGAGAATTAACTGGGAAGGAGACCTTATTTGTCAAGGCATATAGTACCGGGAAATGTGGGACAAGGTTTCTGTTTGTGGTAGTGCCACAAAATTACAGTTCAGACAGGCAGAGCATTTAGAAGGCCCTTGTCCATTCCACATTTGTGTATAAAGGTAATCCTGTGCTCACAGAAGGAAGGTGTTCCACTCCTGTGGCATTCTGTCTCATGTCCCAAGGAATTTTCCCCAGAAGAAAAAAGGCAGGTCAAGGGATATCCTCAAAATTATTTTGTGTTTTTATTGGTACATATAAAACAGATAAGATTTTACTTCAAAGATTTGATGTAAATTCCTAGAATTTCTGTTGAAAAATTACCAAACCAGAAAAATTGTCATATGGCCTAGCCAAGATGGGTTTCATTTTAATCTTATTAGATATGTGAATACTTCCATGCCTGTACTGTATCAGATTTTTCGATAGGCAAAATGGTGTATATATATATATATATATATATATATATATATATATATATCTGGTCCTTTATCTTTGGTATGAAGAACAATGTTGCTTTTCTTTCATCTCACCTCCTTGGAGAGCCCAGTTGGGTATACAAAGGTTGCTTTTAGACTAGCACTCAGTCTATTGCATTTTGATCTGCACAGTAATCCTAGTGCATGCATTAGTCTAGCTATTTGAACTACAATAAGAAAATAAAGGTTAGCCAGGATACAAAACAATGCCTGAAGCATTTGACATTTGAAAATTATTTCCAATGACTTTTGTCCTTTTCAGACTAGATTCTACAGACCATATTCGTGGTGAATTAAAATCACTGGATATTTCAGCTGAATAAAAGCTGCAAGAACAGGTCCTTCATTATGACCCCAGTGAGGATCAGTACCATTTCTTTGAAGCTGTAGTAGGAAGCCGAGCAGAATGTAGGCTGAGGACAGGTCTAGTTAGAAGCTCTAACTGAAAGACAAAGCAAGGGGTGTGAGGAGGGAGAAGAAGAGGAGAAAACTCTTGGGATAATTCAGCTTTACAAATTCTGATAAATGTGCTTTCTAAGTTTTAAAAGAAATTGACATTTGATTTATTTCTTTGCCTAAATAATCATAACAATAGATTCATACTCATTTTGAAAAATTATAACTTGTGTTTTAAGAATGAAGTATCAGACCTTTCTTAATATACTCCCTTTTCACAAAACTATCATACCAGTATTTTCTTTCATTCGTGATTCTCTAATTATATCTGAAAAGTCCTGAGGACTCAATCCTCATCTTTGGTATGTAATATTTGGTGCAACTGGGGTGAGAGGACAGTGACTTCTGATATGTCTAATCTAGCTTGGATATAAAAAGCAGAGAAAATGCAGTAGCATAGTCTAGTTGCTTGTGTAAATAATCAGGATCTCAGATAAGCTTGAATGGTATGTACTGGAGTCTTTGAGGCAGCCATTTTGTTTCACTGATATCAAAGCTAGCTAGATTAAAGCACCTTGTGCATTCCCTTACATGCTGCAGTCACACTTCTAAGTGCAGTATAAATGTTTTAAGGCATTCTTGTGCTCCTTTGATCCTAAGCGCTGAAATGGCTTGTGGTATGTTTTTGCACAGGCTAAAGGTTGCTATGAGTTATGTTGGCTGTAACAGTCCTATAATGCACCATGAGCTTGCAACAGTAGCTTGTTCTCATCCTTGTCCCTGGCAGTTCCTATGTCTGTCCCTCCATAGTAAGTGTGGGTTAAAACTAACAACCAATCCAGTTTTGTTGTCAAGGATTTCAGGGTGGATTGGTGGTCATACTTTTCTAGGGTACCTACCTAGTGGTTTGTGCTGCTGAAGCTGAGGATTGAGTCATAGAATCATAGAAAGCTAGGTTTGGAAGGAACCTCATGAAGTCACCTGCTCAAAGCAGGACCATCCCCAACTAGATCATCCCAGCCAAGGCTTTGTCTAGCCAGGTTTTGAAAACACCCAAGGATGGAGCTTCCACAACCTCTCTGGGTAACCTGTTCCAGTGTTTTACTACCCTCCTAGTGAGAAAATTATTCCTAATATCTAAGCTAAACTTCCCTTGCTGCAATTTTGAGACCATTGCTTCTTGTTCTGTCATCTGCCACCGCTGAGAACAGTTTAGCTCCATCTTCTTTCGAACCGCCCCCCCACCTTTCAGGTAGTTGGAGGCTGCTATTAAATCCCCTCTGTCTCCTCTTCTCTAGACTAAATAAGCCCAGTTCCCTCAGCCTATCCTCTTAAGTCATGTCCCCCAGCCCCCTCACCATTTTTGTTGCCCTCTGCTGGATTCTTTCTAATTTGTCCACAGTGTTTCTGTAGTGGAGGGCTCAGAACTGAACTCCAGATGTGGCCTCACCAGTGCAGAACAGAGGAGAATAATCACTTCCCTTGACCTACTGGCAATACAGCTACCAGTGCAGCCCAATATGCCATTAGCCTTCTTGGCAACAAGGGCACACTGCTGGCTTATATTCAGTTTATTGTCCACTGTAACCCCCAGGTCCTTATCTGCAGAGTTGCTGCCCAGCCTGTACTGGTGCAGGGGATTGTTCCATTCTAAGTACAGGACTTTGTACTTGTCCTTGTTGAACTTCATGAGATTCCTTTTGGCCCAGTCCTCCAATTTGACTAGGTCACTCTGAATCCTAGCCCTACACTCCAGCATATCTACTACTCCCCCCATGAATTTAAATTAATTTCAGAACTGAATACAAAAGTGTCGTCTTTCTGAAATCTGAGTACATCTCTCCAGAGGGTATTTGTAAAATATTGGTTCATGATGTAGATTATATGCTGTAACATACTTCTAAAACTTCATCCTGAATGATGTCTAGTTTTTTAAACTTAAATTTATTTGCCACTTCAAATGCTTGACACATAATCTAGTACTGATTTAATCAGTTTCTCATATAATAATAATATCATCCAGATTCGTATCTTCACTATATGTCTTGCATCTCTACCAGTTCTATGGTTATTCTTTTTCTTGGGGTTTTTTTTTTTTTAAGATACAACCAATGGCTCTGCATCTGTAATTACAATCTTGCCCTTCAGAGGTTTTTTCTTTCAAACTGTTATGCCCCCAGAAATAAATCTTAAATTGTTAAACTGAATGTTTCACTTATCTCCAACATGTTAAATTTCAGTTAGGTTTCTGTCAAACCAGCTACTTCATAATTTATTTTGTTATATTCACTCAAAAATGCTGACACAAAAGGAAGTCATCAAACTTCCCCTTTCTTTCCTCCCCACCATTCATTGGGCAGATCATTGTTATTTATGCTTTTACTGATTTTTTTTTTTTAAAGAATATTAGGATTTCTTTTAAATAGACAACTTCCTTGAATTAGTCTGTAGAAACTAGCGCAGCCAAATAAAATCAATCCTTCTGCATTGACTGAAGCATTCAGGTGTTCTAATACTTTGCATTCTTCTTTTTCATTCATTCATCTGCACTGTCGTGAAGCTGCTAATCACCATGAAAGCTAGACTATACTTATTTATTTATGGTAAAAAAATGCTTCTTAATGTTTTTAAATTAATCCATTGCTGTTTCAAAACTAGGACTTACATGCTCATACAAATAACTGTACATTGCTAAGTATGCATTGCCACTACTCCCAGGCTAAGGGCAGACATTACGCATAAACCGGTTTAAGTGATCAGAAACTTGTTTAAACGGATAACAGAACAGATGTTCAGTGCACATAAACCAGTTTGAGAACGGCTGAAATTGGTTTGAGATAAACCTGGTTGAATGTAGTATCAGACTTAACTGATTTGGCTCAAACCAGTTTATGCAATGTCTGTCCCAGACCCCTTGCTGGTTTAAATTAAATTAGACTCCCCCAGCATCCCAGCATGCTCACTGGGCTGGGCAGGCTCTCTGCTCCACAGCAGGGGTGGCCCCTCCCCTCTGCTCCGTGGCTGCAGCCCCAGCAGTCTCTGCAGGCATCTGCCTGGCTTCTGCTCCCTACCTGCCCTCCCCACTCTCTGCTAAGAAGGCATTCCCCTGTCCCTCACAGACACTTCTGCATTAGCTAGGAGACCACATGCTGGCTACCTTCAAGTTGTGACACACGGGACAAAGGCAGAATCAACAGATAACTGGTAATGTCCCTCTGTTGTTTTCTTAATGGGCTGATAAACATTGAGTTAGGGGTGATAAACATTCCCTGCTGGGTTGTTGGAAGGGAAGGGAAAGGAGGGCTGCTCTAGCATCCCCCTCCCCCCCACCCCCTGCTTCTAGCCTTAGCCACTGCAGGCATATGCCTGCATTTCTGGGATGTCTGTCTGGTTACAAAACTGATTTAGCCTGATTTGCAGGTTAGATTAACCTGCAAAGATTGAATCAATTTAGGCTCAGGCTTTTTGAATGTCTGTCCCTAGCCCCAGTGAGTCAGTGGGAATTTTACTATTGACTGATGACAAATAGGATAATGACCTTACGGCTTTTGCAGTCATCCGGATGTTTGTATATACAAAGTTGATAAATTGAAACCATAATGCTAAATTCTTATGTTCCCTTCTTGCCAGTTTTGCAGGCATATTAGCAATGGCAGAGGTTCAACCACAAAAACAAGAGTATCATTTCCCTAATTCACTCTTACTGGTCAAACACTTTCATTTATTGAAAGGACTATGTTTTCTTACATCACAACAGAGTTCAAGGCTGCAGGCTAAAATTAAGAAGTGTGGCTTTCCACATGATTTAATATTTTTGCAGTTTTTGCCAATGCAAACTGCAAAAAATGTCTGTTGAATTATTAAAAAGTTTGAACTAAAAATGCTGAAAAAGAAGTTACTGTAAGCAGTTTCCTTTTATTTTTCAACCAAGAAATCTGCAAATGGTACATTTTTTAGTTACTCGATAACATTTTCATTTACAGTTTTCTGGTTTTAGGAGTCACAGTCCCACACAAAAAATAGAAAAGAATTCCACTCTAGATTCAGGTATATTTAGAATTCTTTATTGAGCATCATTTTTATTTAATCATAATGACCTAATACCGTCCGCTTAGGAATGACATTGAAAGAAGAATAGGAAAACATGAGTTCTTGTAAGTGTAAAACTTACAGAAATACAGTTATTGTAAAGCTGTAGCACCCAAACAACAATAATTCTGATACCATAAATAAGATATTATGAAAATAATCTATTCTGCCTTTATACGTCAGTTATATTGGTACTGATGCCATGCAATAATCATACAGGGTAAAGTTTATCTGGGTGTCTGTTTATGCATATTAATCTTGATATGTTTTGATTTGTTTAAAGCTTAACCTTAACTGTAAATTTAATTGTTGTAGAAAGTTGGGGTTTTGGGGTTCTTTTGGGAGGGGGTAACTGCAATACTGTTGTAAATTATTGATATATACTTTCAACTTGAACTCTGTCATAAATAGTGTTTATCTGGGGATTTTATTCTTTAACCAAAATCTTTATAGCATTTTTTTAAACAGTGGGGTAGGTGAGAAATATATCATTACATTGTAAACTGACAATTTACTCTGGAAAACTAGCTATTTAAAATGAAGAATCTTTTTTGACACCTGCTGGAAGCTATTAGTAGTTTCCTGCAGAAATGGTGTTAAACAAATTTCTCCTTTCTCTGAGTTTTGATGAATTTTTAAAATACTAGCTGGAGTGGAATTAACCCAATAATGTTGCATCCTTTCAAAAAATCTTGAGTAATATTTTTCTTTTTGTTGATAGATTAACTTGTGATATACATATTAATGGGGAAAATAAGTTGGCTAACTTGTCTTGCAAAAAACCCTGAGATTTATATTCTTGCTATGTATTCTTCTAAGTCCTTATTTTTACAAAAAAAACCTTGCATTTGATCCCTTTCCAGGGCGTTTTGTGAATTAATAATTTCTGATCATTTAGTTACCTGATCTTGCACTTCCCTATGTCTCATGAGTACCACTTACATGAATAGTCCAGTTGAAGTGAAATCCTGGGCCTAGTGAAGTTAATGTAAGTTTTACCAGTGATTTTCAAAACTGTCATCCAGCAAAAATATTCACGTGAATAAGCTTTTAAGGTATTAATAAAAGGTCTATAGGACATGTCCCATACATGACAGTTTTTTTACAATATAATCAAAACTAATACTTTTGGCGTTGCTGTTTCTCTTTTGGCTGATGGACTTTATCAGCTATTATTAATTTATAAATAATTTTGATGTTAACTTGACTATGCCTGTGAGATACATGGTGGACTTCAAGCAACATTGATTGTATTCTTTTCTCCCTTACTATGCCTTTATGATAGTTTCAAAGACAGTATGGAGAAATCATCATCTTATTCTGACTGGCTAATAAATAATAGCATTGCTGAGCTAGTAGCTTCTACGGGTCTTCCAGTGAACATCAGTGATGCATATCAGGATCCTCGCTTTGATGCTGAAGTAAGAGATTTTTTTAAAAATTTAAATACACTGTCATATTCATGCAGTTAAGAATAATAAATCAGTTTTATCATCAAGTCCAAATGAATATAAAGCACAAGAACATTTGAATTACAGTTTTTCTTTTCAACTTGTTTAATTTGGCCTGTCAACAGCAGCAAGGCTTTAAGTACTTGGGCATTTACTGTATTTACTCACCTGTGACGCACACCTTTTACCCAAAAAGCAGCCATCCAAAAGTGGAGTGTGCATCTTAAATGGGGAAGCAGATTTTTCTTTTCTGTGACAGAAGCAAGCATAGAGACACTGCTGTAAAATGGCTACCAGGCTTCTTCCTCTGGCAGCTTTGGGGAGGGGGGGAGCAGAGTTCACCCTTCAGGGTGAGAGCTACAGTGTTAACCTCTCTTGCAGCCACAACTGCTGCAGTCAGAATACCCTGCGTTCAGCATTCAGCCATGACTGGACAGTCATTCTGCCTTCCCAAAACAAGGTGCATGTTTTTTTCAGGAGCATCTAGTATGTGAAAAATATGGTGCTTCATCTATTATCTCCATTTTTCCTATCTGTATATGATACTTTCCTTTATAAAGTGCTTTGAGATCTCTGAAAGCTAATGATTAGTATTGAAAATTCTATTGATAGCTTTTAATGTTCCCCATTAGCAGAATCATAATAGACAGCTATTATATTATGTCTATTATGTAGACATCATAGCTGGGACTGTAGCGTAACTGGGACTGTACACACTGAATGTAAACAGGATCTTCATTAATATTATCAATAATTATAAATTATCAATACAGCATCAGGCAGTGGTGTACTGGAACACTGTGTGCATGCTGCGTGCTGTTATGTGCATGCTAGTAAAATATGCTGAGAGAGCTCACTGGCAAGTGTTGTAGCCACCGACTTCCTGTTTGGGAGGCAGTGTTCATAGGACTGACACAGCATGTCTTAGGACGGCTCTGCCTGCCACTGTACTGGATTGGTACAGACCTAACCTTAGGCACTCAGGTTCAAAACTGTAATCTTAAAAAAATCACTACTCAACTGCCACCTATGCATAAAGTCCACAGATATTTACCTCCCCAACATTAAAATTCCTCAGCAGTAACATAATCAGAGGTGGGCTAGCAGGACACGGACCCTGGCTTAGAAAGAGTGCTCTCAAGTCCCCTCCACTCTCTTCCTTCCCCGTACTTAGCATTTTTTTAAATCTTGTGGGCATTCTCACATCCCTCTAATGGTCCCCTTTGCTTACAAGTCTATTGCCACCTCCCCCACCATTAATCTTGACTGTTTTCTCCACTCAAAACTTTCCACAATGCCCCAGCTACTCTGTCACTCGCTCACACCCCCACTGCCAAATTTTGCTTTGTAAAATGTCACTAACATAGGTTTTGGCAGCAGAGAGAGTAAGAGAGTTGCCCTTGGGCTAGAGCAGGGAGGTTTGGCACTCTGTAAAGGGGGAGAGAAGAGAGATGCAGTGGTATCTGGAGCAGGCAGAGGGGGCCATTAGGGGGGTGTGAGAGAGTCCAACAGGTATGGGAAAGGCTGGTCCAGAGCACAAATCAGCAGGGGGAGAGGACCATTGGGAGGGCATGTGATTGCTCACCAGGTTTGCCCAGGGCACAGATCTTGCTAGTTACCCTCAGCTGCTGATGTTCCTCAGTTACTAGTTCTTCAGTTGCTCTCAAGTTCTGTTTCCAGGTATGCCCAGAGTGCCCCAGTCTTGATGGTGCTGATCAGCTCAGTGTCTGTCTCCACCTCCCTCCACCAAGGATTCACAGCCCTGAACCCTCTTGCAACAGTTGGCACCTAAACCACTGCTGAGAAGAGTAGCAGAGGCAGGACACAATACCCTTTTTTCTAGTAGTTCACTGATTTGAGCACTTACATAGGATCTGAGTTTAAATGACTCCTCTGCCTGAGAAAATTTAAACTCACAGTTCCCGTCTCTTAAAATATTTCCCCAACCACCAGACGGCGGGGTCTTGTGAGGCTGGTACTCTGGCTCCTCTTCTGAAACTTTTCTATTGTGAAGTAGAAGAGCTTCAACAAGAAGAACTGGGCTTATTTAGTCTGGAGAAGAGATGGCTGAGGGGGAATTTAATAGAAGCCTTCAACTATGCGAAGGGTGGTTTCAAAATGATGGAGCTAGACTGCTGTCAGTGGTAGCAGGTGACAGAACAAGGAGCAACGGTCTCAAGTTGCAGCAAGGGTAGTTTAAGCTGGATATTAGGAAAAACTTTTTCACTAGGAGGGTAATAAAGCACTGGAACAGACTACCCAGAGAGGCTGTGGAATCTCCATCCTTGGAGTTGTTTAAGACCTGGGTAGACAAAGCCTTGGCTGGGATGATTTAGTTGGGGATGGTCCTGCTTTGAGCACGGGGGTGGACTAGATGACCTTCTGAAGTCCCTTCCAACCCTAATTTTCTATGATTCTATGAATCAGGCCCCATGAATTACATGTCCATGTCACATAAAGAATGCTTGGGTTTGTGTCTTCAGTTGTGCTGTAAGTGGATGAGTTACAATACTGTAACCTTGTTTTTCAGTATTTATTCACATGTAGATTTCTGAAATTATATCAATTTTGGAATACCATTTCAAGTATAAGGAATAGCTCTCAAACCAACCCAAAACAGAAAAGAGTATTTTAAAAATGAACTTGCTGAAATAGCTTCTGGAAGAACTTTGCAAGAAGTAATTTATTCAGACTTTCAGAAAATACAATTAAGGCCTGAGCAGTAGCAGCCTTAGGGGAGGGCAAACCAGGCGACCGTCGGGGGCCCCACACTTTCTGAAAATAAAGATTAATTATAGTGAGTATTTGTATTATCAATATTGTATTCAGATACTTTCATTGCAGTTTTATGGATAAGGCAAAGTAAAATTGAAATCGAAAATGTCCGACTTGCTTATAGGTCATCAAAATTAAGCCTCTAAGTAGAAGTGCACCAATACATCAGTCTGATATTGGATCAACACCGATATAAAGAAAATAGTATGTGTTGGAAATTGGCCTGATATGGCCGATAATTTGGCTAATAAATGCATGCACACCTGCAGCACAGCACATAGGTGGTGAGAAGCACAGCCTGGCAGCTTGAAGAGCAGTATCCAGCTGGTAAATCTGTTGTGATGGAAGGGGAGGGGAGACGGAAGGGGTGTGGGAGGGCAGATCAAGGTCCCCCATGGTGTGGAAGGGAGTGGAGCTGGGACAGGGGTTGGGTCAAGTGTTGCCCAGCCAGGGCAGGGCAGGCACAGGATGGAGTCGCAGCTTATCCGGGGGGTGTGGGGATGGGGGCAGGGGCGACTCCCGCTGCTGT
>NW_005842720.1:398596-398913 GCF_000455745.1 Alligator sinensis
GGGGGGGCTCCATTGAATTTGGGGGTGGCGCCAGCCTCCCCTTGTAGCCCCGCTCCCAGCACCACCGCTTCCCACCCTGAGCACAGCCCCACCTGCCCTGTGCAGATCAGGGGGCACATGACCCCCCCGCCATGCCCTCCTGCATGAGCATCAGGAGCAACGGCAGAGCCACCAAACCATTGGGCAAGTGCCAGATGAGCCACTGAACAAACAGCTCCTGGAAGAGCAGTGTGCAGCAGCAGGAGCCACCCCTCCTCCCACCCACGTCCCCCAGACGAGCTGTGGCTCTGTCCTATGCCTGCCCCGCCCTGGCTGGG
>NW_005842720.1:399028-412566 GCF_000455745.1 Alligator sinensis
CAGGCTGCCGGGCTGATATCAGAAATTGGATTGGTATCAGCCAATATGTCTCCTTAAAAATCAGCTATTGGTATCGGCCTCAGAAATCTCTATCGGTGCACCCCTACCTCTAAGGGGCCCCAAATGACTCTTGCCCAGGGCCCCAACAACCCAAAGGCTGCTCAGTGAGAGATGCTGAAGTAAAACACACCAATCCTTGATGTGTCTGTAGTTACACTTTCATTATGTCATGATCTAATTACTAATGCAGCCATACCATATTTGTTTCAAACTTACTAAAATTCTAGACACTGAGTGATACTGCCTGACTTACATAGAAAAAGATTACTGTGAATCACTGTATATGTTGGTATGAACATAAGCATTTAATCTTCAAAACCACTGTTAGAAATGACATCAGACAATCAGGTTATTAAAAACAATCAGGTGCACCACTCATTAAAGTAAAATAGAACAATGCATGGAACACTTATCTTGTTGTTCTGCCTCTACACTTACAAAAACACACTCACCCTTCCCTACGCTAACTTAGATCTTCAAAGAAATGTTTAATTGTCAAACCATTTTTTCATTGAACAGTTTTATTAATAAATATTTTAAGACCTACATCAAAACAAGATCTGCAAAACTCAGATAGCAAATGAAATATAGAAGGATCTTCTTTTCTTCTTTTCCCTTCCGCAGAAAACTTGCATTATATTGGACATAAATCATAACATTTCATCTTACGCAAATTTACCTCACAGAAAAAAAATGAATCTATAACTTATTTATGATTGCTATATAAAAATCCTAAATTTTACATCTTGTACGTACGTGAGATTATATATAGCTTTTTGGAACAATATGAAACCCTTTTATATAAAACATTCCATATGCTTATAAAGGTAGGAGAGCAAATTTATAGAGCTGGAGGAGCCTGGTATAACTTAGTTGAACTCAGTAGTGTTTACTTGTAATATAGTAACTATATAGAAAAAAAATAATCCAGGAAATACTACTGTGGCAAAGGAAATATTTATGTAAAACCGTTTTCATCTGTACTGAGTCCATCTGAGTTGCTTGAGGCTGGCCCAGCTCTGTAAATATGTGATCATAAATATCTAAAATATTTCAAAATACAAAAAAGATATGTATTTTCACTGTATGTCAAAAAATGTCAAAAAGCCTATTGTTAGATAGTAACCCATGAATGCTTGAAGTTTGCTTTTAGTTATAGTCAGAGTTTGTTAGTCCGAGTTCAGGATATATCACACATTCCTTCATCTACTTAAATAAAATTACTCGTTTCTTAACAGAAAAATCATGTCTAATAGAGCAGTGTCTTATGCTGAATTTCATGTAGCACTCTCTTCTGATTTCAGTGAGTAGTTCACATGTGTAGATACTTACAAACATTGGACCTCTGCCATATTAGAATAGCACTTAGTAAGATATGCCTCTGTCTTGACTGGGGTAAGCCTTTCTTCTTGGCCTTCTCTCAAGTCTCTTCAGATATTCAAGAATCACTTATCTTGAGGTATCTTGTGACAATAATTATAAAGAATAAAGCATAGGAAGTGAAGAATTAGTTGCATTAAAAGTAGATCACAGTATTTCATACCATGGCCTATCACCTTAAAGCAAGAAGGAGATATTATAGTTACAGGTATCATTTATGTAGGAAATCTCAGATTCTCCTTTTGACCGTATTCCTCAGTTCCTCCTGAAGCTGCCTTTTTTCCTCCCAGAAAGTTCCCTGCTCATTTCTTACCTTCTTTTTGCAAATATGGCTTTACCTATGTATTGTCTCTTTCTGTTTGTCTGTTTTTCAAAGCCAATCTCAGATTAATTTTTTAAAGAGGACATCGGGTCCTTGCTTCAAATCTGTTTGATGGATTTTAACTCACAGTAGCAAAGAGTGGATGCTGAAAGGGAGAGTGAACAGGGTATGGCCAAGGTTTTTTTTTACTGTTCCTCTCCTACTTGCAGCTTCCAGGTTCAAATCAGTCGTCAAATACCATGAGGTTTCTGAAGCAAGGCCTTTGGGTTCTTTATATATTTGGAAAGGTTCAAGTAGAAGCTTTTTCCAGCAAGTAGTTGGTATTAAAAATTGCTCGCTATTTTCATACAAATAATATTCCTCAGCTTTTACTTGAAAGGCCAGCATGATGTGAGCCAGGTGGATTTGTAAATGTTTTCATACTGAAGTCCTCCATGACTTTATTACTGGAACTTCAGAAGGCTGTAAATAACTAACTAGATACTGTATCAATGGCTAAAATTCTCATTTTTTACATCCTAGGCTGACCAGATTTCTGGTTTTCATATAAGGTCTGTTCTTTGTGTTCCTATATGGAATAGCAATCACCAGATAATTGGTAAGTATACTCCTCATAGCTGTTTGTGCCATTATAGTGCTAATGTAAATTTAATTCCATCTTCTTAATGCTGCATTCCTTTTCCTTCTTTTCCACAGTTTAATATTATTAAAATTTATAATACTTACAATGCATTTTAAGTATAGGGGAAGACATTTTTTGACTTGGATACTGTATGGATTTCTTTTTTAAGCTTTCCAGTTTCTTCATTGTTATCTTACTTGTAATAATAATCCATTTCCTGAAACTCAGAGTGAAAGAGAGACAACCTGGTAGGTTCTTCTGACAGTTTTCATGTTTCCATGTAGATTGGGTAGGTATTGGTTTTATCCAGTCATGCTGACAGTTTTGGCCCTGTGGGCCAAACAAATGGTACAGGGTGAGTCCATGAGCCAAATTAAGATCCCCTCTGCCCATGCCTGCCCTGGATTGGTTCCAGTCACCCATGTCAGCTCCATGTGCTAGGATCAGGCCCGAGGGCCCTGGACTCCTTCCACCTAGCTGGAGCCCATCCCGGCTGGGTGGAGACAGCACAGGGCTTTGTGCTGCCTCTGCTTACCCACTATTGGGTTCTAGGAGCCCCCTACCACCTCCACATGCTGGGATCAGGCCCCATATTGCTTGCATGCCAGATCTAGCAAGCAGAGCCATGGCCCATGGGGTTCCATACAGGAGCTATTGGGATCCCCTTGGGGGCTGGATGACACCACACTGGGGGCTGGATCTGGCCCATGCACTAGTGGTTAATCACCCCTCGTCTAACCCAACAAGGTCCTCACTGTCTTCTTTCAGGATTAGACATACAACTACTTGATTTTACACACAAAAAGGTAGCTCTTTGAAAAGTTTGAGCTGTGTCCTCAACTTGTATAAATTGTCATAGCTCAGTTAAAGTAAATGGTCTTACAACAGTTTACACTAGTTGAGGACATAACCAGATGCTATGACATGTAGTTGATGACACTGGGGAGTGTACTCCACAGAGGGAACTCCGTACACCATATGATCATGTTCTTTGTGTTTGCTTAACCAAAGCAAATGTGCTGATTGTAGTTTATAAAAATATGGCTTATGTCCCTTATCTAGTGTATATCCATCAAAAGAAGCTGAAGAAAAATTCTGTATGCAAAATACTGGTAAACATTACAGTATTTTTATTTGGGTATACGGTAGATGAGTAAAACAGAAGGAAGACAGTTTTGCGAAGAGAGTTTTGCAAAGGAATACAATATTATTAATTTGGAGCCAGCAGCTTTGAATAGATTTTTTTCCTTCAAGTTGCTTAATAGAATTATGTATTAAGTGACTAAACAAATAGTTGGACCAGTCATGGGGGAAAGAGACTTATATGTAGGTCATAGTAAATTAGCTAAATTTAAGCCACTGATTCAGCAAATTTACATAAGTAACTTGAAGTCCTTTAGTCCTTGGTATTTCATAGCTCCTCCTAGTTTGACATCTGCTTAAGCAGCTTAAATACCTTGCTGAATTTGGGCCTTAGTCTTCCATGCAAAACATATGCAATACTGTGTAAAGTAGCAAATATGGCACTTGCAGAGTGAAGACAATCCCTAAAAGTTATATATTCCCTGGATAAAGGAATCACAAGAAATCATCAATATTTCAAATATTAACATTTGTTTATTTTTTCCATCATGAATGTTTTAAGTTTTGTTTTTCAGTGAAAACATATTTTAATTATTGGTAATGGACAGCAATTTCTGCATGATAAATTTTATATACATATATTATAAACTTTTTTTAACAACTCTGTTTAAAGGCGTAGCTCAAGTGCTGAATAGGCTTGATGGGAAGCCTTTTGATGATGCCGATCAGAGACTATTTGAGGTAAGAAGTACTTCATTTTGTGGTAACCATCTATTTTATCAGCATAAGTTCTGTGCACCTACAGTACAAATAGCCATTGTTTTGTTGCCCCATCAGTTAGTGGTGTCCCAGCAAAGCTAATGCTGTTGAACAGTACAAACAGATGTCACCAGGACTGTTCTCCTGCACAGTCAGGTCCCTGCCATTCCCAGGGCTTTAGAGGTCCAACCCGGGACACGGGTTTCATGCTGCTGAGCCCCAACTGAGGGTGCGCAAGTGGGGAAACCACCATGGGGGTTCCCTGGACCTACCCCAGGAGTCCCCTGAAGGGGATTCCTGGAGCACACATTTCACACTGCAGCATCCCAACCCAGGTACACATCTGCAAGCTGGGGAATCCTACAGGGCACTTCTCAGGTCATGCAGTAATTGAACAGTTGTCCTCCCCTTTAAAGTGTCACAAACAACTAGCTTTGCACAAACATTTTCAGGCAATTGGAGCGTTACCAGGGGCAAGGACATCTGTTCACTATCAACTTGTTCTGCCATTACATTTTTTAGGGAGGCACAAGGGCGATATCTGCTTGCACCCTGGCTTTTCTATAAACAAAAACAAATAAGAAAAGGCATTATAATTGTCTTTTATGTAACTTCACTTAAATTGGATAATCATTAAACATCCTCACTGGTACCTTTTTTTTAGATTTTTTTTTCCTACATTTTCTAGGTCAGAAGCTATGTAAAAATGACAGTAATAAGACCATCAAATTGGGGTTTTATCATATCAAAAATCTCTATGGCTAAAGGGCAAAGGAATGATATTTTTAAAATGAACACTTGCTTAATATCCCCTTAGCCCTGAAAGAAAGGAAGGCAATGGGATATCAATAGTAGTCTGGGGCCCAGCTGTGGCAGAATAGTGTGTCGATAGCAGCTCCTCACCAGGTTAAAACAATTAAAGATGTGCATTGTATGTGTTATTGCTAGTTGTTCCTCGAGACATGAAGTCAGGGGTGTAAAATATACTACTAGCAGGTTAGATCTGGCCCATCAAACAATTCCTTCTGGCCTGCTGGACTTATAGCTGTTCAGAGAATTGGGGGCATGATTAGTGGTCGGGTTTGGCTTGCCACAGAATCCAGGGACCTGAGGCTCCAGTAAATATGGCCATTGGTGGCCATGGGGCTGAGGAAGGGCTTTGCCAACACCTCCTTTGCTTGCCTTTTGGCACCTGATCCACTGCCACTTGCTTACCTCCACCAGAGCAAGTGCTTACTTGATGTGCAGCCCCTTGTCCCAAGATGCACAGTAGCCACTGTGACTGTGGTAGCTACATCCACTGCCACCACCACTGGCGCCCCTTCTGCATGAAGGATCTGGCTAAGTTAAAAGTTGCAGCCAAATTAAACAGCATCCTTGGTATCTCATCTTTCTTCTCTTATGTCTGAGACAACGACCTTCAGATAACATATCTCTGCCATAAACACAATTACCATATATTTCTATCATTTTATATTTGTTTTCTAGTTTGCTTCTCATCCTGTTCTTTGAAATAACTAAATCAACATTCATTTTGTGTTGGTAATTTAATTTAATTTAATTCTTTTCTTCTTGTTAGGCTTTTGTTATTTTTTGTGGCCTGGGTATCAACAACACAATAATGTATGACCAGGTGAAAAAATCATGGGCAAAACAATCTGTGGCTCTTGATGTAAGTATTTGATAAAAGCAATTGCTCTCCATAAACTATTCTTGTTGTATATGAAAGACTGTTCTAGTACAGGAGTTTTCACAGCAAACTTTGTAGTCAATCATTTTCTAAAAATCCCCTGCTGTCCACTCCAAATTCTTGTTCCTTTAGAAAAACATTGCAAGGAGGTTTACTTCAGGGAATATTAATTGTAATGGGCGTAGTTCTCAGCTTAAGTAAATTTTCACAAGGCACACACAGCAGATAAGTATTGAATCCTAATCATATGGTATGTCTACAGCTATATATTTGAAATGTGAATTCATAGCAGTGAGAAAGGATGTGGTCCAAGTCATGAAGCGCTTATAATAGTATAAATCAAATGAACAACCACCCTTAAACGAACTCAAAGACAGGGACAGTGAAGAGAGACACACAATTTAAAAAACATATTGTGAATGAAACTGATAAATTCCCACTTAAGGGAGAAAATACATCAAAGAAGGCCACCAGTGGAAAGTTAAGTTAAAAATGGGGTTTGGGTAGAGATTTGAAAGAGGATAGAAAGGGTGCTTAGGGAGATATCATGATGCATGTATTAGCAAATACTATTGTGTTTGTGTTTAATTTCCAGTATACCAAATACTGAAAATTTCTAGAACTTGGTATTTCATTCAGGTTTTTCTTTTCTTTTATTCAGGTTTTGCTTTTCTTTCATTCCATTAAATGAATGAGAGATGGAAAAGTCAGGGAAAACTCTGAAATTAAGAGTTTAAGGGTCATTGTAGCTCATTGCTATGGTGACAAAGTGTCTCATGTAGATATGCCCAGTATTACTAAAAACTTTAGGAATTGTACATTAATTGATCTAAAATTGTTGGAAAGATTTTGCTTTTCTTATCCCATTACTTCTCTTAACTCGTCCCAAACTAAACAATTACGAGGGATGAAGCCAGCAAGGTTCTGTAGAAATTACTCTGAGATCTATAATACTGTATTTTATTAAATTATGTCCTTTTTCCCAACTAGTTTAGGAAACATACTGTGAATCATTCCATTCTCTATAATGGTTCAACAACATTGAAAGACTACGCTCTTTTAAATTCTATAACTAGTAAAAGGAATTGCATAAAAGGTTTACCAAAGACTGCTCAAAGATGTTTTTCCCAATTAGAAGAGAGCTTTAGAAATTGTCTTATAAACTTAGCTTGCTCCTCCTGAAGTGGACTGGGATATGAATGAAATTTTGGGTATCCTAGAGTCTCTCTGACATTCAAAAGAACTGTAAAATCTTTTGGTCAGTTTTAAAACACAATATTGCATAATTATGATATATACTTCATATTGAAATATGGAACCATTGGTATTACAGCCATGAAATGAGTCTTGTTTTTCACTGGGGAACAATGATTTTTTGTCATTATCCATTGAATATATTTTAAATATGCATGCTTGATATAGTCTTATAAATTAGAGGCTTTTACAGCTTTGTATTTTGTGGATGATGTCATATTTAGGAAACTTACCTCTGCATCTTTAAAGCGGTGCTCAGTTTTTAGGCCTGAGAGTTTCATTAAAGTCATCATCATGATTCAAAACATCATGCTGTTTTGAAAAAAGATAGCTGGTTGAAAAGGCTATTAATGACTATACTGCAAAACAAGATTTTGTTTAAATTCCCAGGCTTACTGTTTTATTAAAAAATGTGAGAAATGTATTAGTAAAAGAAAGTAATATAAATCATTGAGTAGGTTTTGGCTTAGTTTATTGTGTTTATTATGTGTCATATATTTAAAAATACCCCAAATATATCTGAAGATTATATTTTTCTTGTATTTCATGTACTCTGTAATTCTGTTATACTTTACAGTCTGGTTTTATACAATTACGAGAAACCCTTGCTTAAACTGTAGTTTAATACTTAATGTCTATCTGGTATCTTGTCTTTCTGAAGTCTGTGATCATTTAATACTAAATTTTTGAATAGGCACTTGCAAATTCTGCTTATAATAGTATAATTTGGAGAAATTTTGGTCAAAGGAAACATAATTTCCAAGAATGTTCTGGATTTCACATATGATTAATAACACAATTTGAATAATTTTAATAATGTACCCATCTTTTGAAAATGTAACTCCACTAATTTTATGCAACATTACAACATCTACAGGTATGTGATTCCTCATTAAGAACAGCAGAAGTTTATCTGAATACAGAAGTAAAAGTCAGTATCAGAAAACAAACATATACAGAGTACTTGGAATTTGTATGCAAACCTGGAGATATTTCATTGTCCCTGTGGTCTCTGTTCAGCAAAACACTGAAACATGGGCTTAACTTTTAAATCCCTTTGAAAGCAATGGCACTACTTGGGATTCTTAAATATAAGCATACACATTTCAGCATTTGTATTTGCATAATGCATAATTGGCATTTGTATTTATACTGTATATAGCTTAAAGAAAGTGCAAATCCTCTTCTGTATTTGCAGTCATAAGAGTTAATTGGTGTTCGCAATGCAATTGGCAACACAGTTGGCTGATTAATATGGAATTGCATCTTGGATTGAATTCTTTTCCATGAGAAGAGAAACAAGCTATAACAAATACAGTGTGCAGCCAGGTGCAAAATAAGTAAAGTTTAGATAGGATATGAAAATCCATTATTTAATCAATAGAATTAAAATACAGCTACTTTCTTGGAAGATATACAGGGACTACTTGTCTTATGGTATAGATGTCAGTAATGGGAAATTGAATGGCAATCATAATTTAATGTTGAGTCATCCTTTCCTTAAATCAAAACAATGCAGGTACCTCTGCTCGTTTACTCATCTAGGTAGACCTACAAAATGACTTGGATATCAGATGAGGTAAGGCATTTTGATATAAACTCTAATGAGATTCAAATCCAAATATACGGGCACTACTTCTTATATAGAACACTTTTAGCAGTACCTATAGCCCCTGGCTCACATTCATTAAATGGCAGGACAGGATCTGATCCTTAGTCCCAACAATTGTGCCTCCTGCCATGCCATATGTGGGAATAAATAATGAACTTTCAATATGGCAAAAGATTAACAGTAGAATGCCTTAGGGTCCTATTCTGGGTAAGTGGTGTTTAATATAATTCTTGAGGAACATGAATAAAGTGTGAGGAGACAATATTTGGAAATGATTAAAAAATGATTTAGAATAATAAAGACTAGACAATTGTGAGAAAATGGAGGGACCTAACAAGTATAAATGAGTAGCACAATGACAGAAGAAGTGTAGTACTGACAACTGAAACCTAATACACATCAGCAGAAAGAATTTGAATTAATTGTTTTTGCAGCTGCATTCGAAAGTGATTAAAATTAGGGGAAAACTGAGGCAACATTGTGAACAGTTAAATTAACAGCTCTGTTCAAAATATATACATGGTACAAAAGTCAATAGAATATTAATGAATGAGATTTTTTTAAATCTTAAAAATACTGAAATGACATTTTTTGAATTTATGCTGTGTCCTTGCCTGGAATTCTGTGTAGAGTTCTGGTCATTTTTTTCTGAAAGAAGATAGAAACAGATGAGATTTGAAGATTGGCAATGGAAATTAGTAGGTAAACAGAAATACTTAAATAAAATAAGATATGTGGAGAAATTAAATAGGCACAGACCTGAAGAATGGCACTGTGTGCCAAAATAGCTTGTCTCCGATATCTCTTGACTGTACAGTTGGTCCAATAAAAGATATTGCCAAAAATCCCTTGCTTCTTAAATAGGAATAATAATAAGGCAGAAAGAAAGGTGTTGGTTAGAGGGAGACATAAATATAGAAAATAATAAAGGAGGTAAAACAGAGAACTTGGGTTTACTCTTTCTGGGGATATTCATTGATGTTTAAAACTAAGAAATACTAACTGACTGATTGACTAACTAACTAACAAGTTCCAAATCAGTTGCATTACTGATAAAGCATAACTCTGTTTGGAACTCATGTCCACAAGATTTCTCAGGTGCAAAGGATAGTGTGATTAAAAAAAAAAATCAGAGATTTATATGCATGAAGAGAACACCCATGTGGCTAAGCAGGAGAAAAACCATTTTGGAGTAAGGGGGAGATAGATAGATATATATAAAAATATATAAATAAATGTCAGTGTTTCAGAGCATAAATCAGCTACCGGTTATGTGAGCTTAGGAAGAAACTTTCTCTCTGGTAATGTAAATAGTTCTCCTGTCTACTAAAGTGCTCCAAAAATACCTATCCCATTCACAGTGGAACTTTTGGTTCTGATGTGGGGCAAGCTTTCTGCAGCCTCTGGCCAGCTGCTCTGGCCAACAGTCTCTTATCCTTGCTTCAGGCATATCTTTTATTCAGGTTTGCATACAAGTATTTATACAATGTGTCTAAAGGTGTGACCCATCCTTTCTATACTTGCCTACAATTTCTATCTCCAGAACACCACATTGAAGACTATGAAAGCTGTTGGCTGGAAAAACTAATTTGCTAGCAGTGCTGCATCTTTGGAAAGCACATAAGAAACTCAATAGCTTAACAAGAGGTGCTATATAAAATCAATTTTAATTTTTGTTTTGTGTTCTTTCTCTTTAAATTTGCAGGACTTCAAAGGAACAGAAATGCATGGAATATTACATTACTTACTCTCCATGGTTTCCTAGATGACAATCATAATGTAAAAGCCAAGTGTATACCTGTTAACCTACAATTAATTATCTTTTAATTCAAAGCTTACTGATAATGCCTAACTGTTACCTAATTGTGTTTTTAAAGCCATTTATTAGACAGCATCAAGGAGCCCTATAATTTCTACTTGTCCCCTAAGAAAAATGTATTGTTTTCATTTTGTTCTGGGTCAGGTACTGTCTTACCATGCAACGTGTTCAAAGGCAGAAGTTGACAAATTTAAGGTAAGGATTTAAGTTTTGGTTTATTTTGCAAAGCAGCTATGAAGCAGAAATGAATCTAGATAAGCTGAGAAAAATAATGGCTTTTACTTTTATATTAGCCATAGGTTAGAATATCTTAGAAGGGGGTTGTACAACTTCAGAGGCCAAACATACTGCATTGGTTGCACGCCCTAGGTTGCGCATGGAATGATCTGCATGCTCCAGGGGCCACAAGCCATCCTGCTGCTACCACCGTGTGGCCAAGGGCCCCCTGTGCTGCCCCCTCCTGCCACTGCCATTTGAGTCTCCCACTGCTGCCACTGTTCAGGCAAACCCTCACCTTGATTCCCACACAAACAGTGAAAGACCACCCTCTACTGTGCAAGCAGTGAGCTTACTGGACTCCCTCCAACCATGCAGTCGTGCCCCAGAGATGCTGGCCTCTGCAGCAGGAACAAGAGGGGGTGGGTAGCAGCCAGGTGGGAGCCCATGAGCCTTATGTTAATCCCTCGCAGGCCAGATATAGGTCATAGAGTGGCATTTGGCAGCCCTGTATTAGAAAATATAATCATGTCTTTTAGCACCTTCTTTCAGTGAACATTCATTTTGAGAGAAGCAAAGACTATCTTGTGTGTGGGCTTCAAAAAACACATTATATATCAAGCTGCAAGTTATAGGGAATTCCTACAAAATGTAAAGAGCTACATCAGTGGTAACCTAACAGAAATGTTTCAGGGTCCAGCCATCAGCTCCTTCTCCCTCTATCTAGAGGTAATTTCAGCAGCCACCTGGCTACCTCTTAAAGAGTACCCTAAGAAATGTATGCAATGACTTGAGGTAAGGAAGTGTATAATCAAGCCAGAGTGAAACCCAGGGCTTTGTGATACATAGGTTTCACTGTGCTAAGAGCAGGTCCTACGAGAGAAATTTGGGGGTCCGATACATATTCATTAGTCTCCCATTTTGGAAACAGAAAAGAGAGAGTGATCAAATGGCTGCTTGATGCAACTGTACCCCTATTTCTCCTTCTTCTTTTAGGCCCTGGCTAAGAGTTTATATAAACTGTTCTATCTGAGAGATGAATATAATGTCAACAGGCTTGAAGTGAAATAATGAGAAATGCAGAACCTCCTGTGTCCATATAAAAACAAAATACTGTTTCAACTTTGCATTTTTCTCAGTAGAAACAACAAAAAATGTAAAGAATGCCATGTAGAGCAAAGGGTGGGGTAGAGCCATTAATTGTGTGTGCATTATGGTATAGTTTTTTTGTCAAGAACTCTGTGAACAGAGCACTTTAGAGTTATTCTGACCTTATCTGCATGAAGGGACTCAAATTATACTTATCAGCAATTGTCCTGATGTCTTGAGAATTCTGTCTTTTGGACTTCTGTTCAAGTTGTAGAGCAGGCTGTGGAGAAGATTAGTATTGTCATCATTCATATGCAATGCACAGAAGAAGCTGCAGGGAGGGTTAGGTTGGTTAAAAGGGTTGGGCTTCGATGCCCATGTGTCCTGTGAGAGAGTGAGAGGGAAGAGGCACTTAACCTGAGACAGGTGTGGATTTAACATTGTCATATATGCTGGGGGAAGGGAAGGGTTGGTGAAAGATCATTTAACCTTTATATTTTGTATTTTAGTTTATAGCATGTAAATTTCTTCTAAGTTAATCTTTATATATATAATGTATTTTATATATGTATTTTGTGTATGTGTGATCTCTACAGTCTCATCTTTTTCTTCCTTATTTATCACCAGGAAATTTTTACATTAATTTTTAGTTGCATTAACTTTTATAGAATGAGAAAAATTAGTAGGTATTCTTAAGGCTTATTTTTCCTCAGACTTTTGCATATTATTCTTGGTTATATTACAGTAAATTCAAGGAGCTGGTAAGCAAGGCTTCTATGGGTTATGGGTGAAATTCCAGCTAAAAATCAACTTTAACCCTTGCAACTGAGACCTGTGCATATAAATGCCCTTTTAAAAGAGCTAACATTCACCAGATATATCCTATTTGAGCAAGTTCTATTTCTGAGTTCATGAAGTAACAAATGACACCTTTATCAATGTTGCTGCTATTCTCCTTTGGAAAATTAACTTTTCTTAAAAGGCAGTTCCTTAATTTAAAATTTACTGCTGCTAGGCTCTGGAAAAAATGCTTGGGATAAGATGCAGAATTACCATTGGTTGGGGATTTGAAATCCACAGTAGGTAGCATAGACAAGTAATATATAGCATGAAACAATCTTTCATGAACGTGAGGAGGAGCCATAGATTCTAATGTGTCTGATTTCAGAGAACAGAAAAGTGTTGTTTAGTACATGTAGTTTTTCATGTTTTTTGGGTGAAATTCAATATCTCCCTTTAAAGATAAATCAGTATTTCCTGACTCCCTTTAAAGATACCTCTTTGTTAATAGGAAATATGAGAACTGGGTTGTTCTCTTTAAAATTGCTAACATTATTAGAAACTGTTCTCCTAATAACCAAGAACTGATGGGCATGCCAGGATATTACTCCAACTGGACATTCCATCTCAACACAAAATCAAATTATGTGAATCATAACTCTGCATATTCATGTTATCGGCCTTTTCTAATACTTTCACTAACAAATGGGATTGCGATATAATAAAAATACATTGATTCTTGCCATCCATTAGCACTTAAGTTACCTAGCACACAATCTCAAAAGTTCAGGATGAGAGTCAAAATTTTATGAAACAGGGCTGCGGTAAATGGCTGTACTGACCTCCATGGAT